>NC_068987.1:24580033-24597390 GCF_001194135.2 Octopus bimaculoides | reverse complement strand
GTTCCCTCAACTGTTAGGGTGTGGCACTTTTTCACGCAGCTATCCTCATCCATTCTCACCACATGTCCATACCAGCGCAATCGTCTCTCTTGCACACCACAACTGATGCTTCTAATGTTCAGCTTTTCTCTCAAGATACTTACACTCTGACAGGTATTCACATTGACATTACACATCCAACGGAGCATACTGGCTTCATTCCTTGCGAGCTTACGTATGTCCTCAGCAGTTACAGCCCATGTTTCACTGCCATGTAGCATGGCTGTTCATATATATATATACAAGTTTCCATATACTTTTCGTCTACCAAATTCACTCACAAAACATTTGTTGGTCCAAGACAATAGTAGAAGACACTATCCCAAGGAGCTATACAGTAGGACTGAACCTGAAACCACATAGTTGCAAAGTGAGCTTCCTAACCACACAGCCATGCTTACACCTTGAGTTAACTATTTGTTTCTTATGTAAATCAGATATCCAAATTCTTTAGCCAACCTAACTTAGTTTTCAAGGATCTCTGTCAATCATAAGTACAGTCACTTCCTCCAGACCAAACCAAAAAATAAATAATAATAAACACATACATTCATTCATCTATTTTTACTTCTGATTTTCCAAGCTAGCATGGGTTGGACAAATATAAGGTATCAAGGCTTTGTTGTACAGACCATCTTATGATCCTTACCATCATGTGCTGAAGAGCTGCCTGAGCTCTACTTGTTTGTTTTAGCTTGGGTTCTACAACTGGATGCCCTTCCTTCCTAATACCAACAAATTTACAGAGTGTGCTGAGTGCTTTTACATGGCACCAGCATGGGTGTCTTTACATGGCACTGATACAGGTGTTTTACATGGCACCAACACAGGTGTCATTACATGGCACCAACATGTGTACTTTATGCAAGACTGATGTGGGTGCTTTTACATGATGCCAGCACCCGCAAGCACACAAGATTAGGATCATTCAGCTGAGAGAGGGATGTACATGCCTGTATGCATGGACAGCCACAATTTTACTTAGCTTGACGAGTCTTTCCAAGAAGAGCAAACCACCAGAAGTTTCAGTCCCTTGTCATCTTCCCTGTGAGGCCCAACATCTGAAAATCCTTTCTTATCACTTCATCCCACATCTTCCTAGGTCTACCCACTCCACACATTCCCTCCACAATTACAGATTGGCATTTCTTGATGCAGCTGACTTTATATATAGATACAAATATACCAGATTGTAATGTCCAGTTTTCCATGCTTGCATGTGCCAGGTGGTTTTTATTGAGGCAGATTTTTTTACAGCTCGGTACCCTTCCTGTCAACAACCCTCATTTGTTTCCAAGTTAATATTTCACCATAGTCAAACATGTCTTCATAGTATATTGGAAATAAATAACACTGTTTGCATGACAGTGATACTCCTTTCCAGCTATCACATGATGTCAAGAAAAAAGAAACACAAACATACACACACTCAGAAAGACAGATTCCATCTACTACATCCACTTAAACACTGATGATGTCATTCCATCAACACGTGGACACTGGTTGCTCTCGTTCACCCCTAACATTGAGAATGCAACAGTTGGAGGAGGAGGAGGAGGAGGGGCAGCAGCAGTTGGCTGGTACATTTTTTCAGCTAAGGAAACTGGAACAAGACATGAAGTGTCATATTCAAAGACACAACATGCTACCTGGTCCAGGAATCAACACCCATGACCAGACTACAAGGAATGTATTAGGTTGGCAACTAAGTGTCTTGCAATGGAACTGAATCCAAAATTATGTGGTTTGGAAACAAACTTCTTAACCATACATATGCCTGTGCCTGTAGTGAATACCGGAAATAGTATAGTAGCATGCAATGAATATAGAATTGAATATAGTAGGTTGTAGTATATATAGAATTAAATATGCTTACAGTAAATGGAGAAATAAATATTGTAGGATATAGTAACTACAAGAATAGAGTAAGATGTAGTGAAAATAGAAATACAGTGGTATGCAGTGAATATAGAATTAAATATTGTACAATGTAGTGTTTAGAATTACATATGTTACCTTAGAAACATAAGCTGGCCAGCTGCAAGAATAAAGAATTGGTCTACCCGTCAAGTTGAGAAAGAATTCCATTAAAGGATAACCTGATTAACATATAAGAAATGATAAAGACGTTAGTTTTACTTATGAACATTTTATAACAATCTCAATACAACAAAGACTGTATCACAAAGCTTGGCTTTGAGGATTTCATAACCTTAGTAGAGCAAAGATTACATCACAAAGGCTGGACTGGGGATCTCACAACTGCAATATAGCAAAGACTATATTACAAAGTTTAGCCTGAGAATCTCACAACGTCAGTAGAATACAGATTACAGCACAAAAGTTGGGATCTCAACTGCAATGTAGCAAAGATTGAGTCACAAAGATGACGTGGGATTTTCAGATCCTCAACACAGCAAAAACTGACCTAGGTATGTCACATCCTGAATTTAGCAAGAACTGAGTCGTGAAAACTGGCCTGAAGATTTCACATTTTCAACATAGCAAAAATTACATCATTATAACTGGCCTGGAGCTATCACATTCTCAACATAGCAAAGACTGACTTGGGGGTTTCCCACCCTCAACAAAGCAACAATAGGCCTGAGAATTCCATATTCTCAACATAACAACAACTGTATCACAAATATTGTTATTTACATCCTCATCTTTCAAGCAACAAACTAGCCATTCAAAGGCTGAATAAGATTTCACAGCAGATGCAATCAATGACTCTACCAGTTAAGTGTGTTGTGTGTGTTGGCACTCTGTCGCTTACGACGTCGAGGGTTCCAGTTGATCTGATCAACGGAACAGCCTGCTCGTGAAGTTAACGTGCAATTGGCTGAGCACTCCACAGACACGTGTACCCTTAACATAGTTTTCGGGGATATTCAGCGTGACACACTGTGACAAAGCTGACCCTTTGAATTACAGGCACAACAGAAACAGGAAGTAAGAGTGAGAGAAAGTTGTGGTGGAAGAGTACAGCAGAGTTCGCCACCATCCCCTGCCAGAGCCTCATGGAGCTTTAGGTGTTTTCGCTAATTAAACACTCACAACGCCCGGTCTGGGAATCGAAACCGCGATCCTATGACCGCGAGTCTGCTGCCCTAACCACTGGGCCATTGCGTCTCCACCTACCAGTTAAGTAATGACATTATTTTACACTAAGCAGATAAACAATACTAAGATATAAATGAGAAAATACACACACACACACACACACACACACACACACACACACTCCTATACAAATATGACAGGCCATCATACAGTTTCCTTCTACCACTTTCACTCATACAAAACTGGTTGGCTAAGGCTATAATTGAAGACATCTTGTCCATAATGCTATTCATTGGGAATAAAACCAAAACCTTGTGGTTGCAAGTTTCTTAACCACAAGGCCAATCTAAAATAGTATCTTTTCTATCATGTTGAACCATTTTCCTTTTTCTTTTCTTTTTTTTTATTTTATAATTTAGTTAAAGGTGAAGAGTCAATGTCAATGACTTATATAAACCCTCTCAACCTGATGAGACCAGTGAAATTTAATACTCAGTTTGAATGTCTTCAAATCAATGTTTGCAGGAATTAAAGTATGGAAAGATGAGACTTGTCTTTTTTTTTACATACAACAGAAGCCTCTGACGAAAGTACTCAAAGACTACTGGCTAGAGTTAAGCCAAGCGGAGAAAAATGATAATGACAAGCAAGAGAGGTTAATTTCAAAATCTTTCAGTAACTAGTAAGTAACTGAAGAATGGAATGATACTTACCAAAAGGCATATCGTTCGTATTAGCATAACATCCATCTAGTTTCAGAAAATCAACTTCCCATTCAGCAAATGTCTCAGCATCAATATTCAGGAAAAACTCACTACCTGGGAAACCACCACAAGTCTTTCTACCAAAGTCTTCATAGATTCCTAACTTAAGCCCCTTACTGTGGATCTGAAAATAAAACTGTCTAACTGAATCATCTTATTAAACCATCTGAGTATACTTGATTAAAGTATATACTTATATTTCATAATATACAGTCATGGCCAAAAGTTTTAAACATTTTTCTAAAAATTAAAATTGTTATGCCCAAGTACATTTTGATTCAAATATAGATAACATAAAGATATACTTACCTAATAACTGATCCTATAGTTGAATTAGAAGATATTGAACCATTGAATCAGTTATTATATTTGAATTGAATTGTACTTGAGCATAACAATTTTAATTTTATAAAAAAATGTTCCCAACTTTTGGTCATGATTGTGTTAGCCATCTACAGAAATTCTACAACAGCAGTGGGCTTTTATTTTGAAAAGAACAGCAATTTTATTTATCTTACTCTGAAATATCAGAGAGTGAAAATATAACTACTTGACTACTACTAAAGTGGATTTCTTTTATATGAATTTCTTTTGTATGGAGGAGGAACAATAGCATCTACAACCATTTTTGTTTTTTGAGAGCTTCCAAGAGAGGAAAGGAGGAAGTTACCTTCCTCCATTCCTTTTATATCAACTCATTAAAAGATATTTTCAGCTCACCACATGAACCCTTTGAACCCTAACCACCCACTGGAATTGAATGCACCACCCTAAGCTCCCAATGAGTTTCACTGAAAATTTTTAATTTTTGAATATATGCTGAAAGACATGCTTGTTTCACAACACAAAGGTACAAAATGGTGAAAAATTATAGAATACAAGATGTTCAAGTCTTTTTTCACTAATTTATCTCCAAATACTGTACTTTGTTGTGCCAACCGTGCCAGCAGTTTGATCCTGGTTTCCTAATACAGAGGAAAACTTTGCAGTGGTTACACCAGAAAATAGTCTTTGACTGTTTTGGCAGGTACATCAATTAGTCGTTTTTTTTCTGTTCCTCCCATGAAGTCATTGTAACTCTTCACTGACAGGGGACAGGGGACAGTGTTTATTACAGTCACACCTAGTGACTGAGGTCATGGGTGAATCCACATAAATTGACGAAACAAAATAAATAGAGTGTTTGTCCATCCGTACCATCACTGCAATGTTCTCATTGAACAGAACCACTGATTCCCCCTTTTTTAATTTGCCTGTTAGTTCTTTTGACACTTTGGGAAAGACCTTCTGTTGATCAAGGCTGTTCCACACAGTCCTATGCCTTTATCCAATAAATATTCTGCAAGCTCAACTGATGTATAAAATCTGTTCAGAGCTTAATACCCGTCCATCATTTGCACTACGAGATTCCCCGTGACACCCAAATTATCAACTGCTTGGGCATCCAGTCTCCTCTCAGTGTACACTTCAGCATTCACAATGTAACCATTTGCACTGTCTGTTAACAAGAATGTCTTCAAGCCCCACTGGATGAGTTTGTCTTTGATGTACTGCTTTATGGATAAGGCATTTTTGGTCAGAATCATGCCTTCATCTAAAGATAGCTCACATTCAGGGCACAAAATATTTTTGAAACCTTGGCAAGATATAATCTATAATTGGCCGTGAGTTATATATTTTGTCTTTTTTATTTACATAAAGATCATCCTCATCAACACAGTGTAACATTGACCATATAGCTAAAAAACCTGTCCCTTACCATGACTTGCCCAAATCCTGGAGTTGATGTCAAAAAGCTGCCTTTTGTATGTCAGCACTGTTCATACCTATCCTTATGAACTAACATCTCTATGGCAACTCTACAAGCAAAAAAGGCTTTCATCTCTTTTACTGTTGTGCCATACCATTTTTTTGCAGCATAGTTATTGGGCTTAGCAGCCTTGACATGTGCAGCATTCTTATTACTTTCTCTAACCAAAATGTCCTTTGGGCCTGTGGGGTGGTTAGGACTAAACTGCTCTGGTGTTAAACCAGCTGTATCTCATCTCCAGGGAGCAGGCATATTCATGTTTACTACCGTCATCAAGCCTCTGCCACACCCACCATTACAGCCCCTCTCCCTCCTATTAGCCTGGGGTATTTGGGCATGCACTGCAGCATTGTCTACATTATGTACAAGTTCACCTTGATCGCTGTCAGAATCACTGGGCGATTCTTTGCTAGTTTCTCGCACAAAATCACTTTCATTACCATAATCAGACTTGTCTAAATCCTCTTCATCATCAGTAAGAATCTGAGCTAGTGCTTCTTCAGTACTGACACATTTTGAAGACATTCTCAGCAAAATTCAAGCACAAAATAAGGAATCCATGACAGACTATGTATGCCAAAGACCCGAAATAACACGGTCGCTGATTGGTTGCTAAGTGGCTCAAGTTGCTATTTTTATAGCATGTAATAAAATGAAGGCATCTGGATTGCCAGCAGACCAGCATTTTAGGAATATATGGCCTTGGCAAAGTGCCGGTGTACTGGCATTTCAGGTTCCAAGGGTCAAGCATGATATCTTGCATTTAACTCTCTACCTACTGTCAGTTTACCCAACTTACTGTGTTTCCAAAATAGCCACAACGTTTGCTGGAAAATTTACCTAAAGTAATCTAACAACCCCAATCAGTAATAGATAAATCTACCACTTCTTAACACTTCAAAAACCAAAAGTAGACACTATAGCAATAAATCTCTTTTCCTTGTGAAAGGCTAAATTGCTTTATTTTGTTATGTTATAAATTTTCAAAGAAACTTACATATTGTGCCAGTTTTTTAATACCATTAGGAAATCTTTTGGGATCAGCCTGCAAACGTCCTTTCGCGTCTCTTTCTTTTGCTAACCAGCAGTCATCAATATTTATATATTCATAACCGACATCTCTGAAGCCATCAGCTGCCACATGATCTGCCATTTGCATAAACAGTTTCTCACTGTAAATAGAAAATATAACATACATTATAAAACTAGTTGAGTGGTTAACAGAAACAACATTCCAAGGTAAAAACAATGGCTAATATCAAACAAATGTTACATAAAACGATCTCCTTCTAGTAGCATGGACCACGAGTTCACCTTATATAATCTAGTCACTTGACTTGTTGCTTTTTTCATTTCTCAAGGCTATGTTGTTCCAGGTTCAGTTCTACTGCATGACAACCTTGGGTAAATGTTGTCTAACTAGTGCCAGTCTGACCAAAGCTTTGTGAGTGGATTTGGTGGACAGAAACTGAAAAAAGCCCATTGTGTGTGTGTGTGTGTGTGTGTGTGTGTGTGTGTGTGTGTGTCCACTACTGCTTGACAACTGGTGTTTGTATCCCCATAACTTAGCAGTTCAGCAAAAGAGATTGATAGAATAAGTACCAAAGTTATAAGAGAAGTACTAGGTTTGGTGCATTTGATTAAAAATTCTTCAATGCAGTGTCCCAGCATGGCCACAGTCTGGTGATTGAAACAAGTAAAAGATATCTAAATGATCAAACTCAAGGAAATTTGTTTAACTAGTCAAACTCTGCTCTCTTTTCCCACAGACATATTAAACTGCCCCCCACAATTTCATACCATCTTCCAACCTATGCAGTCTTTTTAAAATGCCCCATTATCATCCTTGTATCCAACAAAAAGGTTCAATGTAACACATCTCAATGTCTCTCAATCATTCTAACATCCATTCCAATGAAATAATTAGGAATGTTTGTGATTATGGATGTATATATATATATATATATATATATATATATATATATATAAAGCAAAGTGGAGGTACATGGCCTAGTGGTTAGAGCAGCAGACTTGAGGTCAAAGGATTGTGGGTTCGAATCTCAGACCAGGCGATGTGTGTGTTTATGAGCGAAACACCAAAGCTCTACATGACTCCAGCAGAAGGTAATGGCGAACTTCTGCTGACTCTTTCGAGACAAGTTTCTCTCAATCATTCCTCCTGCATCTAGCAGCTCACAGTCAAAAGACTGGCATCTTAAACTAGACAATGTTTTGAAAAGACACCCACATAAATTGCATATCTGCTTTGGTCTACCAAGAGCAACAGTTAAATTCTGATTGTTGTGGATCTTAAAATGTCTTTTGAGGCCTCCATTAGATTTGCAGATCTTATGATATACATGGCATTGACAGGTATGCACAGATAGATAGGCACAGTAATTAGAGGTGGTTCATTTTTCATAGGTCCGCAAATGAGATCTGAGCCCAGCAAAAGAAAGGTATGGTCTGTCACAAATAGTGCACACAAAAAGATGGTTGAGATTCATTTTATCTCTCTCTCTCTCTCTCTCTCTCTCTCTCTCTCTCTCTCTCTCTATTTTAACTGCACAAACTGGGATGCAAGTTATTCACAGGGCAAAGCTGATATTAAGTTTGAATATGAAGGTAAAAAATTCTCTGCCTATCTTCTCCCTGTAACACATCAACTTACAGTTATTCAAGAATAACAGTAATTATATCAGTCTCAGTAGTTTTGTATGTAGAGAGAGACCAGTAAAGATTTTGTGCATGCCTTCCTCCATATTAAACCATTAAAAAAAAACTAGCTACCTTTTATGGAGGGTGGTGGGAGTAGGGGGTAAGAAGACTTAAGGAGTTGGGTTTGGCAGTGGGATTACTTGTTGAGTTTGAATGAAAGAGCAGTACTCATGACCTCTGCAGGTCCTCTGAGACCAGTGAATCTGATGCCATTAATGTTCTGTTTAAACTGTTTCAGGTCAACACCTGAAGGAAAGAAATGAGCAAGGAGACTCCAGAAGGCCAATGTCTTGGGAAGAAAGAACTAGGTACAGTGGTTAGTGCAGAACCAGAGGTGTTAGAATCAATAAGGATGACAACAAATGAAGAGACAAGCACATCAGAGGTGCCTGAGTAGTGGAGGTTCAAGAATAGCTAGCTCTGATGGACAGCAGCCATCACAATAACAATAGGAAAGACAGAGAAAGGAGACAGCATACCGGCAAGCAAGAAGCTGCAGCACATCCATTAGTAATTCAATGCCAATCAGTTAAGTGGCCTTTTTCTATATGCAGTCTAAGATGTCTGTACATGTAATGGCAGCACCATACCAAATGTAAGAGCAGTACTCACAGGCCTCATTTGAGCCTAGTAGAGTATCAACAGCTGTTGGGGGCTGAAATATCTTATGGCCCTGGATATGAGGCCAGCCTTTGGAATGCAGTCCTGCATCTATCTGTCTCTCCTCTTCTTCCTGTCACCCTTTCTGTCACACATCTTCCAGATCCCATTCTCAGTACTTTTTCCTAGTTTTTCCTTCCCTAAAACTGTAATTCTCTGGAAATCCTTCTTCATCTATGCTTTCTTTGTTCCTACAGACACTGAACAATAGATGTTCAAGATAACAACGACTTCAGTATTACTCATATGGGAGCTTCTGCATATATCACAGGTATTACCCCACAGTTTCTGACTAGTCTATAAAACATGTAATAGCAAACTATACACTAGTTTATTAATGTATTTTGTGTACTGTGATATTAACACATATTTTGTTAAAACTTGTTTTGACACCCAATGCAAATATATGGATTTGAAGAAATAAATCATAAAAACAATCTAATAACTACTCTTTTAACAGTATTTCATGTTTTCTATATATTTAAGAATTAGCTTAATTTGCAAATCAATGTATATAATATATTGTGTGTATCTGTACAGATATATAACCCATGCCATCATGGAAAATGGACATTAAATGATGATGATTCTTATGATGATGATGATGATGATGATAATGATGATGATGATGATGATGATATATTGTGAGCAAAACCCAACCCATTGAAGTTGTGGAAGTTATTCCCCTTCTTAAATCATTCAACAGGGACTCTACTTCTGGCTGGGGTTCATCATTATCATCATCGTTTAACGTCCGTTTTCGATGCTGGCATGGGTTGGACAGTTTGACTGAGGTCTGGAGAGCCAGTTACTGCACCAGGCTCCATTCTAATTTTGCAATGTTTCTACAGCTGGATGCCCTTCCTAACACCAACCACTCCAAGAGCGTAGTGGGTGCTTTTTACATGCCACTGGCACAGGAGCCAGTCTGGCGGACCCGACAACGATCATGTTCAGATGGTGCTTTTTACGTGCCACCAGCACAGGAGCCAGTCAGGCGAACCTGGCATTGACCATGTTATATTTAGTTTTTGTATTCGAAAGTTGATTTTGTTATCTTTTATGTCTCATAATGCTCAATTAATGCTTTTATGTTCATAAGCTCTGATCAAATTAATTTTCTCATAGGTAACTCTAATCAATGTATATGATATGCTTTGTGTCATCAATTTATATATTTAATACACCTTTTAGTATTTTAGTATATACATTTATTCATTTATTTAATTTTATTCTATTTTATACATTCCATTATATTTACTATAATCTTTTTATTCAACTTACTGAGAGGTATCATGTATTCAATTTTAGCTTCTTTATTTATTACTCATGTATGTATTTCTATGTATATATGCAATACATTCTACATATTGATATATAACACACTTTTTTATTGAAACAAAATGTATATTTCATTGATATCATAAATTATATTGTCATTGTATACATACAACTCATTATAAATCTCCAAAATGAACAATTAATTTTTCATTTTTCACCATGCATTACAACATTTAGAAGCGGTTTCTTCATTATTATTGCAGGTCAAACAATCCTTTTGAGGTAAGTTACTGATAATTAAGTTTGATTTGATTATTTTTTTTCCAACTAAGGCCACTAAAAATCTTACATACTTCATGACATTTTTTTCAGTCTCTTCTACTATGGAATGTTGGTGAAGAGTCAGAAACAAAGGCCTAAAAATAGCAGTAAGGCAGCATGCTGACAGAGCAACTTATATGAGAGAATATATAACACTTAATTATTGAAACAAAATTTATAATTGTTGTCATAGTACACATACAACTCATTATAAAACTCCAGAATAAACATTTTTTTTATTTTTCCCCATGCATCACAACATGCATGTCAGAGTGTTGACCAAGCAGTGCAGAGACAAGAACAGCAAGCACAGGCTATGAGGCTGCAAGGCTTACAAGAAAGCCAAGACAAAACTAAGAGAAGAAGGCTACAAGATAGAGATACAAAATACAAATGAATAATACTGCTGAAGAGGAATAAGAAAATAAGGGAAGAGGCTAGATAGAGAGTTTTAATTAGGCTACAGGATAAGAGTGAGGAGCAAAAATTAACAAAACTAGAAGAAATGAGTGTTAGACATAGAACTATGTTGCAAAATTAAACTGAGGAAGAAAGAAGACTGGTAAAAATGAGACAGAGCAACTCAAAGAATCAATAATGAAACTGATGAAGAAATTGAAAAAAGATTAGAACATTTAAGGCATACAGCTGAAGTAAGACATGCAAATGAAACAGAAGATGAAAGAAATTTTAGAAGAGGGAATGAGAGAATACATGCTCAAGAAAGATTAAATGAAAAAGATAGAAGTATGAAGTTGTAAAAGGCTCAAAATTTGAGATGAAGGAGAAATGATGTAAATAATGTGATACAAATGAACAACTATTTTCCTGTTATTTTACCATTTTTATTTATATCCTCATACTCTTGTTAGCAACTTTCATCACGTACATTTTACAACAAAACTTCCAATTGGAAAAAAATCAAATATTCATTTTAGTAAAACAGTAGCTGTCATTACTGACAACATAAGTATTCTAGTATACATATAAATCATTGAACTACAAACACGATTTATAATCCACAACAGATTTGTCTCAGAAACCCTTCAGTGCAAATATACAATTTAACCACCAGTGCAGTAAGATCAACATCATGTGATCATTAATACAGTATCATATGACCTACCACTATGTTACATGACCTAGACTACCATCAGCATTGCCTGACTGTAATAAAAATGTTTCATTTAGTATTACTACAATTATGTAGAATAAAACAAAAGTTCAGACATATTTTTTGATGTTGCTTGTGCAGATCCAGATGATCCTTAGCCCAAAAGACCTGTGATATATACATTGTTGAACAATTAGACCCTATCCACAGATCTAGTGCATCAAATATATTGCACCCTATATGACTCTACCTAGCATAATATGATAGTCCAGACATATTGCACTACCATCTTCACTTTTCAGTGAATGTAGTTCCACTTGAAATCATTTGATAAGTCTGAGTCATATGATCCGTGTTGCATCACATGATATTGAAGGTTTGAGTCATATGGCCTTCATTGTATCATGTCAACTACACAATATTCATAGCTATATTGATTAAACAACATTGATTACTTTAGATTAGTTAAAATCTCCCATTTTTTTTCTTTTGAGTTTTTCTTATATGTAAATAGTTATAGCTGAACAAATCAAGCCCAGTATATTACTTGTATGGCTTTAACAATCTCTGGTGAACGAAAGGAAAAATTGAAATAACATGGAGTTAGTTACCATTATAGTAAACCATTGATAGTTTCTTTCCCATTGCTCACCAACTTTTAACCCTTCAGTATTCAGATTACTCTGTCAAATTTAATGCTTATTTGTTCACATATTTTGAATGAATTATGCATTACCTCATAGCTTCAAGATTCCAATTGATCTGGTTGTTTATTTTGAGAATGACATTATAGGATAGGTATGAGAGGCCAGATCTGGCCAGTTTGCAAATAAAAAAGGTAGAATATTTGAGGTCAGGTATAGTGTGCCTAAATGTTAAAAGCTTAAACACACCAAACTAGTTACATTAAATGATTAATATTCATTTATGCCATACACCATAGCATTGGTTCCTAAATCAGGTTTTCTTGTAGCACACTTTAAAGTAACTAAAATATTTTGGTGCTCTTGATGCATAAAATAAAATTAAAATAATTAATTTTAATGGGGAGATGCCAACATGGCTGTGTGATTAAGTTTGTTTTGCAACCACATTAAGGTTCATTCTTCCAGCATGGCACACAGGTGTCTTCTACATTAGGACTAGGCTGACAAATGCCTTATGAACAGAACTGGTACATGGAAACTGTAGGATGACTGTAAAGTGTGTGTGTGTGTGTGTGTGTGTGTGTATGTCTGTGTGTGTGTGTGTGTGTCTGTGTGTGTGTGTGTGTGTGTGTGTGTGTGTGTGTGTGTAAACACAGGTGTGCATGCACACACATCATTATCACCATTTTAACTACTTTCCCAAGCATGCATGGATATGACAAAACTCACTGAGGTAGATTTTCTATGGTTGGATGGCTTTCCTGTCACCAACCAATCCCTGTTTCCAAAGGTGATATTTTCTCCTTGTCTGGTCATTTTTTTTCATGAAAAATTGCAAACTATCAACAATGTTCATATGATGGCAATAATGTTTCCTGTCAATTACAGTATGATATCACACACATACATATACTTGTGTGTGTGTGTGTGTGTGTGTATGTGTGTGTGTGTGTGTGTGTGTATGTGCGTGCACACATGCATGCATGTATGTCTGTATGTACATATGTATGTATGTCAGGTCACGTATGAGGCTCTCATAAGTGCTACTGGTAACATGTAATCCAGTACAACCTGTTGCATGGTCGGGTTGCCGACTACTAAACTGGCACCCCCCACCAGGCTACCCTGGTGAGGAGGGTTGCTAGAAACCCTGCAGGATTAAAAACAAGACCTGTCGAAAGCTCGGATGGACCTAGTACAGGCTCAACGGCTATCTAGCAATAGCACGGGTACGCAGAAATTCCGGGATGGTGTCTGGCGTGCTGAAAGACCACTGGGAGTGAGGCGCCCCTCAGCTTTTGTTGAAGCATGTCTCTAGGAGAAGGTCACTCTGATATAAAACCAAATATATGCAGGGAATGGCATTGGACATTTTGGGGATCTTTGGTTTGTGCTAGAGATTACGGCGCTCCCACATCTCTGAGCCTGTGACTTATATTGGCACCAGACATCTTGCTCCGGCTTGTCTCTGGATAATGTCAATAAAGTGGAGAGGGTCTATGAGGTGTTGTGCAAGCCTCAGTGGACCTAAACCTCAGCACAGGCATTGCCGACCTCTGCTTGACATGTGTTTTTTTTTTTTGTTTTTGTTTTTTTCCTATATATACTAGAGCGCAGAATGTTCCTGAAGGTCGGCAATGGTCTTCCTCAGTCACGAGTGGACGGCCATCATGTATGTATGTATGTGTGTGTATATATATATAATATTATTAAAAACATACAGAAAATATATAAGGTATTTTATGATTTATAAAACATACACACATTTCAGCAATTTGCTTGTTGAAACATTATATAATCGTGTTAATTCACCTCTTCAGTATTGAAAACTGTATTTTATTAATATTATTGCATAAGTCATATTCCACACACTAGGCGGATCTAGTTCAAAACGGGGGGCACCAGTTTTCATTTATGTTTTATGTAGTGTTTTTGGTACCAAAAGACTTTCAAATTTCGTATACTTATCTATTTTGTGTTATAGAACAGAAAAAAATTTTTGTATTCGGAGTTATTTCATGTAAAAAATTGTCTTATTTCGATAATTTCAACCAATCACTGACAAGTATTCAGCTGTTTACAGTTACTCCTTTGGCAGCTTAAGCAGTGTAAAGCGTATTTAATCTCCATTTATAATTTTGTTAACATCTGCCTGAACTGTATGAAAGGTTTATTAGCTACTGCCTAACCCTAACCCTACTGCCAATATGCTTCAGCCATTTTTTGACAAGGAAATAATAATTTTATCACCGCCAGAATCGTTTGAGAATCATTTGTTTACGTAGTCAGCACTTACTGTATTTGACTGAATGGACGTCAGTCATTGGTTGAAATTACAGAAATACGACAACTTTAACATGAAATAACTTGCGATGTACGTTTTTTTGTTAAGAAGACTAAGAGAAAAAGATGTTTTATATGACACATTCTACCAGTGTCCCAAGTTTCAAAGTGTTTCGTTAAGAAAATACTGGTGCCCCCGTTTTGAACTAGATCCCACTAGGCTACTGTGTGGTTTGATATCTGCTGCCACGCTACACTGGATATAGGAGTGGAGTATAGGTCCTACTATTGAGCCTATTCTTTGGTTACATGTTGCACTTCAGAGCACATGTATATCTCATATATATCATCATCATCATCATCATTTAATGTCAGTTTTCCATGCTAGCATAGGTTAGACAATTTGACAGAGACTGGTAAGCTGGAGAGCTGCACCAGGCTCCAGCAGTCTCTTTTGGCTTGGTTTCTATGGTTGGATGCCCTTCCTAATGCCAACCACTTTACAGAGTATACTGGGTGTTTTTACATGCCACTGGCATGGATACTTTTTATGTGCCACTGACACAGGTGCCTTTTTATGTGTCACCAGCGCAGGTGCCTTTTACATGTCACTGGCACAAACCATGATTCACTTAGATTGACATATCTTCTCAAACATGGCAAATTGCCAGAAGTCTCAATCACTTGTCACTGCTTCTGTAAGGCGCAACAACCGAACATCATGGATCTACCCCTTCTACAGGTTCCCTTCACAATTTGAGATCAGCACTTCTTTATGCAGCTGTTCTCATCCATGCGCACTACATGACTATATCAGCACAATCTTCTATCTTGCACTACATCCGATGCCTCTTATACTCAATTTTTCTCTTAAAACACAGTCTGACACACATACACAATGACACTGCACATCCAGCAGAGCAGACAGAGAGGGAAAGAGAGAGAGAGAAAGATGAACAGACAGACAGACATAAACATACATATGTGTGTGTGTGTGTGTGTGTGTGTGTGTGTGTATGTATATATGTATGCATACATACACAAATGTGGAATGACAGCAGAAGACATTTGCCCAAGGTGCTGCACAATGGGACAGAACCCAAAAACCACACGAATGCAAAGCAAACTTCTTAACTACACAGCCATGACTACAGTTTAGGCGCCTCATCACCATTACCTTTCACTTTCAGCTGCTACTGTTTGTTTTCTCTTTCTCTCTCTCTTTTCCCTCCTAGATGTGAGATGCCATGCAAATCCCCCACTCCCCTTCTTATAGATCAAACCCCTCATCCCCTAGCATGAAGCTGGGCCCCCACCCCAGGATTTGAAATTCTGAGAGCTGCATGGCAATCTCAATAGTGCAGATGACATGAACAAAGTACACAGTCCACACTGTAAAGTGGTTGGCATTATGAAGAGCATCCGACTGTAGAAATCACCCCAAAACAGACACTGGAACATGTTGCAGTCCTTAAGCACATTGGTTCCTGTCAAACTGTCCATTCCATGCTAGCATGGAGCACAGGTGTTGAATGTTGATGATGATGGCCATGTGGTTTCAGGTCCAGTCTCACAGCATAGGATGGTTTGACAGGATTAGATAGATCAGAGGACTGTGTCAAGTTCCAGTATTTGTTTTAACATGGTTGCTATGTCTGGATATCCTTCCTAATGCCTAACATATTTATGCGTGCCTGCATGCCTGCATGTGTGTGTGCATGCATGCAGGAACAATAAGCACTAAGAGCACACAGAACTTAGATTCTCTCAAATGACCAAGAGGATCTCTTGAGGTTGTGGGTAGTTTTGGTTGCCTAGGTGACCAAATTAGCAATGGTGGAGGATGTTCTGAAAGTATTGTTTCTAGAATAAGAATATGGTGGAGGAAGTTCAGAAAGCTATAACCTATGTTGGCAAAAAAAGGGCTCTCTCTCAGAGTGAAAGGTTGACTGTATGATGCTTGTGTGCAAACAGCTATTTTCCATGGTAGTGAGACATGGGCTCTGAATGCAAAAGACATGCATAGACTGGAGAAAAATGAAGATAGTATGCTCCACTGGATGTGAAACATCAGTGCATATGTACAACAAAGTGCAAATGTATTGAGAGAAAAGTTGGGCGTAAGAGGAATCAAATGTAGCATGCAAGAGAGAAGACTACATTGGTTTGGACATGTGATGCATATGAATGAGAACATCTACATAAAGAAGTCTAAAATGGAGAATATAAGATGTTAAAAAGTTGTAAGAAGTTTAATCATGCATACAATTGTTTCGTACATAGATATGAATTCATATTTGAATTTGAAAATTATCATAGTACTCATCAGTGCAGAGAGAAAATAATAATAGGAACTTTAAAAAAAGGAGCAGAGAAGTTGAATCTATGAGTTTCGTGTTTGTCTGTTCCTATCTGTGTGCAATAGGGATGAGAGTCATGTCAAATATTAAACCACAACTAACAGATGAATGGTTGGAGGAAGATGTAAATATAGAGATATCAATAACACTCTCTCTATAGATTAGTGTACATATGTATGTATGTATGTATGTATGTATGCATGCATGTATGTATGCATGTATATATGTAATGTGAGATTATAGTTTCACTTTTAATAGTGAAATACAGATATATATTAATATATGCACATATAT
>NC_068987.1:24578187-24579727 GCF_001194135.2 Octopus bimaculoides | reverse complement strand
CATGGCACGATTAGCGAAGACGAAGACCAAATGAACCAATAAAAATAAGATAAGATAACCAGTAAAAATAAGATAAGATATACACATATATATACTCATATATATATACACATATATACACATATATATACACATATATACACATATATAGAAAAGTTGTCTGAGAGAAATTAAATTATTTTTTGTTGATCATTCAATAAGAAGTATCAAATGCATGCATGTGTATGTGAATGTGTGTATTTCTGTCTTCCCATTGTATGGACATTAAATTGTTTACATATTGTCTAAACATTATCATTATGTAGGTAGTGTATTTGTTAATAGCTGTCAAGAAAATAGGTCCAGCAGCAGTTGAGCTGTATGTCATTTGAAAGATCATGAGAATATTTAAATAATAAGATGGAAGGAAAATTCTGTTGCATTTTTTCATGATCACTTCGAAGGTAATTTTTAAAAACTTACAGTAAAATGAAAATTAATTTTAACATTCTAATTTTTTTCTTTTCCTTTTTTTGCAGATTACTTTATACCACAGAGGTTAAATTCATATTGATTTTACACTTTTAAAATGAGTTTAGATCAGACTCATATTAGACACTGCATGCTTCTATGAATTAAGAAGAGGCCCTTCAGCAATGGAAGCTGCAAGATATTTTTGTTCCTTCTATGGAAATGAAGCTTTAAGTTTCCAGACATGCCAACAATATTTTGCCCAGTTTCACCCAGGGAACTCTTCTCTTGTAGATTCCCCTTGATCTGGACCACCAAGTTCTGTCAATATTGAGCTTCTGAAAACTGTAGTTGATGAAAATCCAAAGCAAACTGCACAATTAACAAATCAGTTCAATTCTAGTTACACTTTGATCATAAAACACATTCATGAACTAGGAAAAACATCTGAACTTGGTCAGTAAGTTCCTTATTATCTGACTGCTTTTTAGCTTAATGAAGATGTGCCCTTTGTGTGGCATTCAAGAGTAGACTTGCAACCAAACCTTTCCTGAGTACTATCATCACAAGTGATGAAAAGTAGGTTCTCTATAATCATATCCAACAAAAACAACAATGGTTCGCATTCAATTAAAAAGGAGAATCCATCCCCAAACCAGGACTACACCACAAAAAAAGTTATGCTCTGTGTTTAATGGAATATGAAAGGTGTCATCTATCATGAAGTGTTAAACCAAAGTGAAACAGTTAACATCCATCACTGGTCCATTTGTAAAGGGGTGCTGTTCTTATACAATAATGCAAGACCATATATAGCCTACGTCACTCAAGAAAAGATTTTGGCACTGAATATGAAATTTTAACCTCATCCTCCTAACTCTCCTGGCTTTGCTCCATCTGACATTCATTTTTTTCAGATCATTGCAACATTATTTAGAGGGAAAACAGCTTATTAATTGTGAAGAGGTTAAAAATGGTATTGTACCTTTCTTTGCTTCAATACCTAAAGAATTTTATGCCCATGGGATCGACAATTTGCCAAACTGATGGGATTATGTTATCAATAATGAAGGGAAACATTATCTTGATT
>NC_068987.1:24574980-24578172 GCF_001194135.2 Octopus bimaculoides | reverse complement strand
TTTCAGATCATTGCAACATTATTTAGAGGGAAAACAGCTTATTAATTGTGAAGAGGTTAAAAATGGTATTGTACCTTTCTTTGCTTCAATACCTAAAGAATTTTATGCCCATGGGATCGACAATTTGCCAAACTGATGGGATTATGTTATCAATAATGAAGCGAAACATTATCTTGATTGAATATTTCAGTTAAGACCAAAGAAGCATCTGTTTCTTTCCCATCTTGAAACGTGACAGGACTTTCTTTCTAACCTAATCGTACCTTACTTGGCAACAAGATTCAGCTTCAGGCTGTAGAAAAACTTGCCTCAATAAATCTCACCTGATACATACTAGCATGAAAAATGTGGACATTTAAACAATGATGATGATAAAATCTATATATTAGGTGTATCAATAAAAATAACTTAAAATACAGAACAGTAAGTGCTTACTACTTAATTCTATTTAAAATTTCACTGAGTATCTTCACATTTTCAGAAATAATTTTATTGTTTTTGCAATGCATGGGTACCTACATCTTGCAACACAACAGATGTGCTATGTTGCACTGTGCATTGTTTAGGAACCACTACACTAGTGTGATTATTTGATCAATTACTTGACTGCTCATGACCAGTAGTATCAATCAATGAGTAATCAGTCCTGCTAATTTGTTTTAGATTAGGAAAATGGAGGTTATGATGTTTATGACTTTCCAATGACATTAGCTAATTAAGCAAAATGATAGCAGCTAAAAATTTTAATTGCCAAGTAATTACAGCCAGCACTACAGTTATACAAAATAATGATTTCAAATTATGGCACTAAGCCAGCAAGTCTGGATAGTGGGGGGGGGGGGAGTACGTTGATTACATTGACCTTAGTGCTCAACTGGTACTTGTTTTATCAACCCCAAAAGAGTGAAAAGCATTTTGCCTCACATGTTAACGGTTCTGCCAGTCTGCTATCTTACCGCCATACAAAAGATTGATTTCAAATTTTGGCACGAGGCCAGCAAGTTTGGGGGAGGGGATAAATTGATTACATCTACCCCAGTACTCAAGTGGTACTTATTTTGTCAACCAAAAAGATGAAAGACAAAGTCAACTTTGGCTGAATTTGAGCTCAGAATGTAGAGATGGACAAAATGCCGCTAAGCATCTTGCCCAGTGTACTAACAATTCTGCAATTCACTGCCTTACAAAATATTAATACACAAACTCAGTGAATAGGTAACAGGCTAAGTCTGTCATCCAGTTTTGCATCATTATCAAGTACCTTAGGTGCCTTTAACTGAATCTTCTCTGGTACAAGCATTCACACACATCTCCAGTCTAAGGATACCTTCCTTCCTTTCTCCATACCTCCCACAAATCTTAGAGTATTTGGAGAGTTATAGGCACTTTTTCTAAGTGCACAAGACACAGAAAAACACATAGAATAAGGCATTGGCATCTTGAGGTTTACACCTCACCATTTCTTCCTATGAATTCCTTGATCTTCCAGTCTCACAACTAAATATATATCATAAAACACTTTAAAATTTTGTGAACAATAGTAAAAAGGTATAATAAAAATAAACATAATTACCTGATACAGTTATCGGGATCATTATCACAGTCAATATTACATCGGAATCTCTCCCATGAGAGCCAACCCATTGGTGGTGTCAAAGCAAGGCCATTCTTCAGAGACAGCACACTTTGACATAGTAGTAAAATGGATGCTAACCCAAAAGCAATCTTTAAATATACCATTTTCTTTTCTTTCTTGTATTTTCAGAACAGGTTCTGCAAAAAGATAATTGAAAGTATTAAATTGTTGTTGTTCTTTTTTTTATTTTATATTGTAACAGACATGGCTATGTAGTTAAGAAGTTCACTTTGCAACCACAAGGTTTCAGGTTCAGTCCCACTACATGGTGTTTTGAGCAAATGTCTGCTACTATAGCCTCAGGCCAACCAATCAATACCTTGTGAGTGAATTTGGTAGACAGAAACTGTGTGGAAGCCCAGCATGTCTGTATATGTATATGTATGTGTGTGTGTGTGTGTATATATATATATATATATATATATATATTAGGTTTGGAGGTTGTGTACAGGAATTATATATTAGAAAAAATAATAAGATACTCAGAGATCTGGATGGTTGTACATTTACAGATTTTTATTAATATGTCAGATGTTTTTATAAATCATATATTAGCGCTTGCATCTATTCTAGTAGATTCTTCAGAATCTATTAGAGTGGATGCAAGCGCTAATATATGTGTGGGATGCAGTTAAGCAAGAGGCTAACAAAACTCCTTGTAACACCAAAGATGAACTGAAGGCAAAGATTATGGCAGCATTCGCCAACTTAAAAAAGAAGACCATCCAGGAGACTTGCAGGAGATTCCAAAGTTGTCTGGACAGAAGCATCAGATGTAGTGCACAAGAGAGACAAGTGTGTTGGTATGGTCATTTGTTGTGTATGGATAAGGACATCTGTGTGAAAAAGTGTCACACCCTAGCAGTAGAGGGTACCTGTGGAAGAGGTAGACCCAGGAAGACCTGGGATGAGGTGTTGAAGCACAACCTTCAAATGTTGGGCGTCACCGAGGGGATGACAAGTGATCGAGACCTTTGGAGATGTGCTGTGCTTGAGAAGACCCGACAAGCTAAGTGAGACCATAACTGTGGCCTATGCCAGTGCAACATAACCAGCCCGTTTAAGAGTACCTTTCAACCATTGGGTAATAAACTGCGCTTGCGAAGACCTGTTGAGGTAAGTGAAGTTGTTGTTGTGGCCAATGACAGTACCGCTTGACACCTGTGCCTGTGGCACATAAAAAGCACCATTCAAGTGTGTCGATGCCAGTGCTAGCTGACTGGTCTCATGCCAGTGGCACGTAAAAAACACCATTCAAGCATGGTCGTTGCCAGTGCCACCTGACTGGCTCCCGTGCCAGTGGCACATAAAAAGCACCATTCAAGTGTGGCCGATGCCAGTACTGCCTGACTGGCCCTCATGCTAGTGGTACGTAAACAGCACCCACTACAGTCTCAGAGTGGTTGACATTAGGAACGGCATCTAGCTGTAGAAACATTGCCAGATCGGATTGGAGCCTGGTGCAGCCTTCTGACTTGCCAGCCCTCTGTCAAACCATCTAACCCATGCCTGCATGGAAAGTAGACGTTAAACGACGACGATGATGATGATGATGT
>NC_068987.1:24570302-24574970 GCF_001194135.2 Octopus bimaculoides | reverse complement strand
ATGCCTGCATGGAAAGTAGACGTTAAACGACGACGATGATGATGATGATGTGGTCAATTCCTTTGACTGAAACTTTTCAAGGTAGTGCCCCAGCATGCTCACAGTCTAATGACTGAAACAAGTAAATGATAAAAGAAAATATATAAACATTTTCCCTCCCTTACTTCTACATAAGCATGACAGAAAGGATAGAATGTTTTAATTAGAGATCTGTTAATTAGTTCACAGCTCACAAGTTTGTTCCCAATGAGTGACTCACTAGCTGTTTAGTAATTGTCATGTGAGAATAATTGATTTCATTAGGACAATGTCCTTCACTTGGTTGTCAATTATTTCTAATACATGGTAAGGTTTGTACTTAATGTAGAGAGCCAAGAGATTACAATTATATGCTTCACTACATTACGTTAGCAGCAACTGTACTACTTAGTTCAAATACAGAGTGTGTCCCTAAGTATTTTTCCATCAACCTTCAAAGTCGCCATGCTAATCAGCATCCATTCACTAGCTGATACAAGCAGACTTATTGCAAACCAGACTAACATTATTTAGTTTTGTGCACAGAGACCCACCACATCTTTTCAGTTTATATCTCTGTGACCTTTTCATGCATCCACAAAATGTATACAATTTTATATGCAGAGATGGTTAAGAACTTCATTTTAACAACTATGTGTTTCGTTGTTTGTTTTCACTGACCAATGACTTGTGAGTAAAACTGGTAAACAGAACTTGTGCATATATATATATATATATAAAATTAAAGAAATGACAGGGAAAAGAAATTATATAATCATCTTCATTAGCTTGCAGCAATTTCTGCTATAAGGTAATGCACAAGCACTTAGCTCTGAGTGCACTGCATCTTGTAGCAGAAACAGCTGTAACCCAATGAAGATGATTATGTAATTTCTGTTCCCTTGTCATTTATTTAATTTCATATTATGCTCTGTACTCACCTAACGCTTTATTCTGAAGGACATCGATATTGAGTTCTAACACCAGATTATTAGTATCGCTATGCTTAAACAAAATCTTGATGTACGTATAAAATGAAAACTGAAGTGGAACATGGAAAAGATTAACTGAAAAGGATACTGAGTATGAAGCATGTCTTGTCAGCCATAGAGACCAGAATGTGCATAGTTTCAGCATGTTTAAAGTCTAAAATCTAAATTCCATGTTACTACTTTGGTTGCACCAGTGATAGTTCATATCACTGAAGTGATAGATATTATAAAGAAAAGACTAAGAACATAGAGGTGAACAATATGCAAGCGAGGTAGAAAAAATTATGGACAAATACATATAATACAGCTTTAACCCTTTAGCATTCAGAGAATGGCAACAACAGTAGAACCAGAATGAGGTAGGAGAGAGGAGCAGAGTGTGATGATATAAAGTGATTGGGATGAGAGGATGGCAGACCCTCTAGATAATAAATATGAGAAATAGAGCGATAGCTACTAAGAGTGAAATGTATTGAAATCAACCTATGGGTACCAATGATACACTTTATGTTTGCTTTCCAAAACACTGATTACAAAACGTTGGTTTGTACTTGAATGAACGTTTCATATTCAATGATAGTACTTGTTGAATGAAACCTTGGACGAAGGTAAAGAATACGCACACCACCCATTTTCCATTGAAAACAGGTGATGTGCGTATTCTTTACCCCCGCCAAATCTTGCGAATAATCACTCAAGAATACAATGGTATTGTTTGCAGCCTATTCAAACCTGAAGTTAAATACTGTGTGATTAAGAAGCTTTCTTTGCAACCATGTTTTATGAGTTTGATCCCACTGTGCTGTACTTAGAAACATATAAAAACATGTCATGTATATTAACTTTCAATGAATTTCAAAATGCGACGCTAAAACATTATTTTAAGAAAGCAATACTTTTTATCTCAACATACCCATACCACCACACATAAATTACAGCATCTTGCATAACAAAATGCGTAATAAAGTTCTTATTTAGGTAGAAGCAAAGCAAAATATCACACCTCCTCATTTGGTGAACGTACTCGCGCTGATCAGTTATCTTACTAGGGGACTATACAACAAACTTAAATGTTTTTATACATGGAGATTGAATAACTGTGGTGGGAATACAAGTTGATTCAATCAAATATATTACTGGTAATTACTTTAAAAAATACATTATACATATATTTACAGTTTAAAACAGTGATTCTTAACCTGAGAGGTGGGGGTGTCAGTAATTTCCAAGTGGGGTGTGAGCCCTTTAGAAAAAACAGGAATTTCTCTAATTATATTTGTTATTCTCTTAATGAGAGCATGGTCAAATAATGAGAAGTTTATGAAAAGAGGCACACATATTGCCTTTTACCTTTAATTTTCTTATTCTATCTTAGTGCTGCTTACCATTTTCTGTGTGGAGGCGCAATGGCCCAGTGGTTAGGGCAGCGGACTTGCAGTCGTAGGATCGTGGTTTCAATTCCCGGACCGGGCGTTGTGAGTGTTTATTGAGCGAAAACACCTAAAGCTCCATGAGGCTCCAGCAGATGATGGTGGCGAACCCTGCTGTACTCTTTCACCACAACTTTCTCTCACTCTTTCTTTCTGTTTCTGTTGTACCTGCATTTCAAAGGGTCAGCCTTGTCACACTGTGTCACGCTGAATATCCCCGAGAACTACGTTAAGGGTACATGTGTCTGTGGAGTGCTCAGCCACTTACACGTTAATTTCACGAGCAGGCTGTTCCGTTGATCGACGGAGTGACAACCAGTTCATTTTCTGTACTTATTGACCTCCCTTTATATCCCTCAAAACACCCCACTAATTCTGAATAGTAGCCTTAACATTTGCTTTTATTTCGTAATTTTTTTTTTGTTACAAGACTCAGGTTAAGAACCACTGGTATTGCAAAGAGCAAAAAGAGCCATAACATCGGAGAGTCTCTCATAAAACCAAGTCTACTCCGTGGAGCAGAACTCATTCTGGGGAAAGATAGTGCAAACAAGCTTTCCCAGATTTCACCATCAAATGATACTGTCAAGGGAAGGATCGATGACATGTCTCAAGATACCAAAGATTAAATTCTCAACCAAGTACGAAACTCTCCTGTTTTTGCCATCCAGTGTGATGAAATGACTGACATTTCTTCATGTTCTCAGCTACTGGTATGTTTGTTTTGTGTCAGGCAACTGTGTAAAAGAGGAAATGTTGTTCTGTCACCCTATGGATAGTTGTACAACAGCAGCAGCTATTTTTTGTGATGTATCAAACTTCTGTCAGGAAAACCAACTTTCATGGGATTCGCTGGTAGGGGTGTGCACTGATGGAACTCTGGCCATGCTTGGTCTGCAATCTAGATTCATTACTAGGATGAGAGAAAAAAATCCATCTATTGTAGGTACACACTGCATACCTCATCATGAAGTCTTAGCATCCAGAACCTTACCTACTAAAGTGAGAAATGTCCTGAACATGGCTATCAAGGTGATCAACTTTGTTAAAGGTGAAGCATTAAACAGTCATCTTTTCAAACTGTTGTGTAAATATGGAATCTAAACATGAAGCATTGCTTTCTCACACAACCGCACAATGGCTATGAAAGGGCAACATGCTTGGGTGGCTTTATGAGTTATGAGAAGTAGTGATATTTCTAGATTTACAACAGAAGGCAGATCTCCATGACAAATTCCAGTCTGAAGGCTTGCAGCTATCTCTAGCTTACCTGGTGGACATCTTCGAAGCATTGAATGCTCTTGACCTTAAACTACAAGGGAAAAACATCAACATTCTCACGCACCACGACACCATTCAAACCTTCGTGGCCAAACTCAACCTCTAGAAATGTTGAATTCAGCAGGGAAATGCAGCCAGTTTTAGTTACTTGAATTCTGCTCTCATTCATGGTAACCTTGATTCTGAGTTAAAGAAACAAATAATCACTCATCTGACTTGGAAATAGAATTCATCAGATATTTCCCAGATATAGATGAAAAGCATGAAACTTGGAAATTTATTAGGAACCCATTTCAGTGTGAAGTGACTGATGTTTTGGATGAAATGAAGTGCAAGAGGAGTTTCTTGAGCTGAAGTTCAACCACCCAGCTAAGGAAGACTTCAAAGAACTGGATCTGGAAACATACTGTTTATCCTCTGATCTCACATCAGGCTCTTCAGATTTTTACTATGTTTGCATCCACATATCTTTGTGAAGCTGCATTTTCGACACTCATTGCTGTCACAACCAAGTATAGAAACAGGCTGAATGTTGAAAGGGACTTTCGTTGTGCACTCTCTGGCATTCAACTATGCATTCAAGATCTTGTAGCTAAAAAACAGTGTCACTTTTTGTATAATGTGATTATATATAAAATTATACATATTTTGTATAATGTGACTAATTCTTATTCAATAAAAAGACTAAAAACATATTTTAGATTTTATTTAAAATCTGAGAGGGGGACGTGGAGCGGAGGACAAATTTCTAGGGGAGGCGTGGCAGTAAAAAAGGTTAAGAACCCCTGGTTTAAAAAATTAAAATGTATTAGAATCAGACCATCAGGCCAAATCACAACTTTTTTTTCCTTTTAGAACATTGTCATTTTACAAGATTTTACGGGAAAATTTTCAAATTAACATAAACATTTATTTACATGAAAGAAAATTACCAGAGAACTTTCATC
>NC_068987.1:24568805-24569796 GCF_001194135.2 Octopus bimaculoides | reverse complement strand
TTTTTTTTTTTGAGAGAGAGAGAGAGAGAGAGAGAGAGAGAGAGAAGGGGAGGGGTAAAAATGCGATAGGTCGTCAAAAAGGTCTTGATTCAGAATTTCAGTTCCAAATGCTTACGACAACTTTCCGCTCTCAATTCGTGATCATTTCCTGTAAAAATAACATACTTTACTTAATCCGCTCCAACAATCTATACGTATGTGTAGGGGTAAAATCAAAATATAATCAAAAGAAAAAATAAATGCAAGTGCTCCCACGGCAAGTCTGAACGAGATGGCTGAAATAAACTAAAAAAAACATACACTAACTAAACACGATCCAACGAAAGATATGTAGAAATTGTACATGGTCAACAGATCTACTAGAAATAACTGCCCTTAATCTTGCTTTCTTATAAGTTTGAACAAGGCAGATCAACACAGATCACAAGCCATCGAGGGAAAATTAATGCAGTGGTTTGAAATGTTAAGTATAAATCTTAACGCCTTAAAAAAGAAAGGAACGACGATATTAAATAATAGGTTACATAGGAAAAGCGGCGTAATTAAAATTAGAAATAAGAATAAAGGGAATGAAAAAAATTTTACATTGTTTTCATGAATATTTCACGACAAAAGGAGTGTTCAAGGTTTTACCTATGTTTATATATTTTGATTTTATCCAACAGTCTTCAGATTTCTATGCTGGAAATAACTAGACATCCCAATTGCGCGAAAAGAGATCGTTTTCAAAATTTAGTTTTCTTATAGTCCATCCTTTTACTTCCACACGGGAAATAGAATTTTTTACTCTTTGTACTAAGTGTATCGGATAATTTCTACGAGGGGAAATAACTGCCACACACACCCACCAATATATTACCAATATATTAAATTCTGAATTTTAGTCTTAACAGCAATTACGTTACACAAATAGTCCGATAAACACGCAAATCAAGCATTGATCGTAAGATTTGTTGGACAAAGTGAATAAGGCAAGACCTCCCCCCCCCCC
>NC_068987.1:24563206-24568771 GCF_001194135.2 Octopus bimaculoides | reverse complement strand
ATGGGGGGGGGACCAAAAGGAAGTTTTTCCGACGGTATAGTCATGGTTAAAAAAAACTTCATGGGTTTTTTTTATGAAGGCTGACATAAGGTTCGTCTAATTATCGTGATAAAATTACATCGATAAAGAGAAATATCACTCGGGCGAGAACAGTAACCATAACAGACTGTAGTGTGATGTCTATATAATCCACTTCTCTAAAAATTTACATTTTAAAAGGTAGGCTAACTTACCAAAAATAATGTAAAATTCCTTCACAAATCATACGTACGTGACGAATGAGCTAACTTGGTAATTTGTTTTTGTTTATGTATCAAGTTTCGTCAAACAATCATGTGATGATATGTGGTATTTGAAAACAAACAAATAATTTCTCTCTCCTCAACCCATAAAACAAAGGTCAAAGTTATCGATGGATATTGTATGAAATGTCTATGGGGAAATTTAACAGATAAACCTCTTTAGATACCGATTCAAAGTACGGCATAATTATAGATTCCTGCTCCCCCCCCCCACCGACCCACCGACTTTGGATGATCATAACTTTCAGAAAAATAGATATTTTTTAATGAAATTTTCTATATGTGTTATATCATGTAGATTTCGAATATACAAAACTTTTAGGGAAAAATGTTTTATGAGGGGGTAGGGTGGGAAATTTCGGAAAATTCACCGGTGTCCACTTCAATTCGTCTTAACTTTCAAGAAAATAGATATTTTTTAATGAAATTTTCTACAAATATGCCTTGGACTATGTAGATTACGAGAACATGGGAATTTGGGAGGAAAACAATTGGGAATTACTTTTGAGGACCGTTCCCTACTCGGGGGTGTTTCGGAACAAGTCGTTCATATTTGTTTCATTTTCTCCGTTTTGTGCGTTTGTGCATCCGTAGATTTCTACTGTAGCAGCAGGCAATTAAACTGTCACCAGAAAACTCGTCACCGGAAAACTCGTTATCGTTATGCTAAAAATACCAGCTAAAGGTCTAAACGTTTCTAACAGAAAGACATTGAATAGAATAATTCCCCTTTTGAACTTTTTTAATTACATATATATGTGTGTGTGTGTGAGAGAGAGAGAGAGAGAGAGAGAGAGAGAGAGAGAGTGGGGGGGGCTAGAAATCTACGGATGCACAAACGCTCAAAGGAAAAATGAACAAATATGGACTTATTCCGAAACACCCCCGTGTGGGGAACGGTCCTCAAAAGTAACTCCCAATTGTATTCCCCCTAAATTTCTATGTTCTCGGAATCTACATAGTCCGAGGTATATTTATAGAAAATTTCGTTAAAAAATATCAACTTTCTTGGAAGTTAAAACGAATTGAAGTGGACGCCGGTGAATTTTCCCAAATTCTCCACCTCACCTCCTCCTAAAACATTTTCCCCAAAAAGTTTTGTATATTCGGAATCTACATGATATAACACATATTCGTAGAAAATTTCATTAAGAAATATCCATTTTTCTGAAAGTTATGATCATCCAAAGTCGGGGGAGGTGAGCAAGAATTTGTAGTTATGCCGATAATGGTTTTATACAAAACTGTTTAATGCAAGACATCAGTATTTTTTTTTTAATGACAATATCGCATCTAACATCACATGCATCAACAGACATAAAAATGCACCTGCACCAGCCCCGACCCCAACCTGCAACTCCCAAAACCCCACCATGTGCCCTCTAGAAGGATCCTGCCTTTCAAGGATCATAGTATACAGAGCCACCCTTACACCATCCGATAGCATTACTAGGCACTATACAGGTATGACAGCTATTGACTTCAAGGGATGATACTTCCAGCATATGCACTAACTCAGATCTAGGGACAGAGAGAACTCTACTTCCTTGTCTCATTTTCTCTGGAGACTCCATGACCTCCGAGACGAAACAACCAGCATCAAGTGAACTATTGTTGACAGAGTGTCACCATATTCACCCCATGTCCCCAACTGCCAGCTCTGCCTCCACGAAAAACTGCATATCCTCCAACAACCCACAGTATCCATCAACAAGAAATATGATTTATCTTCTGTCACCAGAGATTTGCCCTGCTGGCAAATTTGAAGCTCCTGACAGCCGACAACCTGGATATACCACATATTTGGAACCACGTAACCCCTTTTACCCTTTTATACCAAACATAAAGAAGAATTTAACTCTAATGGCTAGACTAATCTACATCCTCTGGTTAACAAACTGTGAAATGTGTCAAGGAAGTCTTCTTTATTTTTCTATGTACAAAAAACAAAAATAACAAAATGTATTCATACTAGTTTAAGAATCCCCGGTGAAAGGCTTTAAAAACTGTAGTTTAACTACTTTAAAACTACTGTGTGCTCTCAAATACTCACTGTGTTGTGCGTAACTATTATTTACATGTGTGTATATATATTACTCTTTTTACTCTTTTACTTGTTTCAGTCATTTGACTGCGGCCATGCTGGAGCACTGCCTTTAGTTGAGCAAATCGACCCCAGGACTTATTCTTTGGATGCCTAGTACTTATTCTATCGGTTCTTTTGCCGAACCGCTAAGTTACAGGGACCTAAACACACCACCATCGGTTGTCAAGCGATGTTGGGGGGACAAACACACATATACATATATATATATATATATATATATATACATATATATGACAGGCTTCTTTCAGTTTCCGTCTATCAAATCCACTCACAAGGCTTTGGTCGGCCCGAGGCTATAGTAGAAGACACTTACCCAAGGTGCCACACAGTGGAAATGAACCCGGAACCATGTGGTTGGTAAGCAAGCTACTTACCACACAGCCACTCCTGCACCTGTATATAAACTTTAACTGTTTTATGTACTTTGTTTATTCAAACATAATTCAGTATATAATTACATACTGATTAACTGAATAATTCAGTTAATTGCATAATTTTTCATAATGCCAAAGAACTTAGTATCAAATATATAATTAACCAAATACAAATTAAAATAAACTTCAGTTAATTGCATAAAATTCCTCCCCAAGCTTAAGGTTCAAAAATTGGTGCAATGTAGCATTAAATGAATGTTTATTTGATTTGATATGAATTCAGTGAGTCTAATTCAAAGAAATAGTTGAAATAACTTGAAAGCATTTAATTCTTTATATTAGTTGTTTGTAAATATGAAGTGCTGACCACTACCATTTTAGCTTATTCATAGATACAGAAGATTATTGTCATCATCATCGTCATCATCATCATCATCATTGTTTTAAGGTGGACATTAAACCATGATGATGGTGATGATGAGAATCTTCTGTATCCATGAATAAGCTAAAACGGTAAAAGTCAGCACTTCATATTTACAAACATCTAATGTAAAAAATTAAATGCTTTCAAGTTATTTCAACTATTTCTATGAATTAACTCTTTAGCATTTAAACTGGTCATAACTGGCCTAAATATTCTATTGGGTTGTCCGGAAAGTTCGTGCCGATTTATAGTAGCTTACTTTTCAACTTATTTTAGAACATGGTTGAGTCCATAAAATAGGATTTGACTACACCTCCATTTAGAGCACAGCTTAAGCTATCTTTTCATGGAAGAAGGTTTATGTTCCTATAACCTGTGTTAATTCTGTAACCCTTTAAAATGGAAGATAAGAAAGTTCATTTTTGGCACTTGATGCTTTTCTTTTTCCATAAAGGGAAAAATGCCTCGCAAGTAACCAAAGAAATATGCGTAGTTTATGGTGATGTTCCTTTATCTGAAAGAACTGTATGGAAGTGGTTCACAAGGTTCCGAGCTGGAGATTGTAGCCTTATTGATAAAGAGCAATCAGGCAGACCATCCACTACAGATGATGACCAAATCAAGTCATTAATTGAGAATAACCCACATTGCACAACCCAAGAATTGGCAGAAAGCCTCATCCGTCATTCATGAGCACCTGGTAAAGCTTGGGTACACAAATCGCAACGATGTTTGAGTACCACATGAGAACAATCTTTTGGATCTCATTTCCATCTGTGATTTGCTTTATAAACGGAATGAAAACATGCCTTTTTTAAAACAAATTGTGACAGGTGATGAGGAATGGATTATCTACTGGAATGTTCAGAGAAAGCGATCCTGGAGTAAGCGACATGAGCCACCCTTAGCCACCCCAAAGTGGGTCTTCAGCCTAAAAAAGTCTTGCTTTGTGTTTGGTGGGATTGGAAAGGAATTCTGTACTATGAGCTTCTCCCAAGTAACCAGACAATTAATTCTGAGAAATACTGCACACAACTGGACGAGTTAAACGCAGCAACTCAAGAGAAACGTCTAGAATTGGCCAACAGGAAGGGTGTTGTTTTCCAACCTGATAATGCAAGACCACATGTTTTTTGGGGAACCAGACAAAAATTGCTGCAGCTCGGCTCGGATGTGTCACCCCACCCTCCATATTCACCAGATATTGCTCCTTCGAATTTCCACTTATTCAGGTCTCTGCAGAATAGTCTTAATGGTAAAAATTTCAATTCCTTGGAAGACGTAAAAAGATACCTTGATGAATTCTTTGCCATGAAACCACCTCAATTCTGGGAAGAGGGGATTTTCAAGTTAAAGGAAAGATGGAGACACATTGTGCAACAAAATGGTTCATATTTGGTTGATTAAAAATGTAATGACAAGTATTTATTGACCTTTTTCTTTCCTTTAAATATCGGCATGAACTTTCCAGACAACCCAATACTTGTTTTATGTTCAAACCAGCAACATCTGGCTTGTCACAGTTACCCAATAATGTTACTCTAAAAATACACACCATCAATATCTTGTGGCTATCAAGACAATGCATGATTAATTCCAAACAATGTGAACAGATAAGCATTACATCTGATAGAGAAATCTGTAGGTTAAAGACTTGAAGAATTGCCAAAGTGTAGAGTCTAATGCAGGTTTATCTTATTTTTAATTATTTACTCATTACTCTTTTACTTGTATCACTCATTTGACTGCAGCCATGCTGGAGCACCACCTTTAGTCAAACAAATTGACCCCAGGACTTATTTTTTATATGCCTAGTACTTTTTCTATCAGTCTCTTTTGCCAAACTGTGAAGTTACAAGGACATAAACACACCAACATCGTTTGTCAAGTGATGGTTGGGGGACAATCACAGACACACAAATGTATGCATACATACATACATATGCACAGTGAGCTTTCAGTTTCCATCTACCAAATTCACTGACAAGGCTTTGGTCGGCCTGAGGCTTTAGTAGAGATACTGGAATGAGAGAAGAGACAAGAGACAGAAAAATCACGTCTTCTCCATAGGAAGCCAGCGGATAGAAAGAAAGAATCCCTTTCGTCACAAGTTAGCGACGAAAGGGTCAAGGAGGAAGAGTGAGAGAGAGAGAGAGAGGGAACGGTGAAAGGGAGAGAAGAATAGGGAAAGGGTGGGATAGAAAAACAGAAAGGATGAAATTCACACTCTGAAAAATTTATTTCTGTAAAATATTGGGAGTGGGTAAAATTTCCGAGGCTTCCACCTCACCCTACCCCGTTTTTCGAACCCCAAAAAGGGTTTTGTAGCATATTAGGTCACAGGAATTCATTCAACGA
>NC_068987.1:24561890-24562824 GCF_001194135.2 Octopus bimaculoides | reverse complement strand
AATGATCTGGGACGGGGGTGTCCCCTTCGCCCGCCCCTTTTTTCCGAACCAAAATAAGGAATTTGCAGCATATTAGGTCACGGTACTTGATTCCACGCAAAAAAATCCGAGTTTTGTTTTTTTCTTAGTGAAAATCGTACAGGTGCTACACAAAAAATTTACCAAAATAGCAACCAAAATATCCCCCTACCTAAATCACACGCCTATTGTACGTAATGTCCTAGATTATCCCTAAAGAAGGCTGGAATGTCTTTGATGATAGGTTTGCTGTATCAGGGTTGATTTGAGGCTAAACAACAACAAAATTATTACTGAGACAGACAAACGACGGGAGTCTGTATGTGGTTGCATGACCTGCTAGAGAAAGTGCTGTCTCGTAGCAAATTTATTGAAAGGTGGGTGAATGTCGGTAAAATAGCCAGTATGAACGAACCAATTCTGAGGTTACACCTGTAAAAAAAAAGAGAATATAAAATGAGAAGGGGCACTCTCCCCTTTTGACCAGGCTCCAGTAGCTTTTAAGTGTTTTTCCACGAGTAACCTTTCAAAGCGCCTCACCCTATTGGGAGTTCTTTCTAATTGTTATATTTTTCGCTGTTTTCTGTTTACACGGACCTTTCTTTTTCGCAAAACCCTTTGTATTTTTCGTCCTGTGTTTGTTTATACATGTTTTTGATTTCTATTTGCCCTCGTGGCCAATAAAACCAGAATGTGTTATTATTATTATTATTGTTTCTGTAGAGATTTTTTACTTTGAAGGGAAAGAATATTTAGGAGAGATTTCTAAAGATCCGTAGCTCCTAAGAAGAAACTATAATATTATGTATACTACGTTTTCGTGCTTTAACGATGACGTCATCAACTTATGTTGTAAATTTGTTCTAATAGAGTTAGCGTTCGTGATTATGTGTGTGTGTGATAATATATCACACAC
>NC_068987.1:24557299-24561314 GCF_001194135.2 Octopus bimaculoides | reverse complement strand
TAATATAAAAATATATTTTCTGAAATTGCAAATTATTTAAAATATAAAAATATAATTTTCAACAGAGAGAATTTATCAAAATAGAAAACAAATGAAGTTTGAAGTTTAAAAATAATAGGATCGACCACTCACGACTAGCTAGCGCGGACGCGCGACTGCGCGTTCGGGACCACTCTGCTTTAGTAGTACCCTTATACTCTGTGTGTTTTCAAACGCATGGATATAGGTGTCAAATTTGTTCCAATAACTTTCGAGTGATAGATAGATAGAGACAGACAGATAGCTCGCTCCGGCCAGTCATGGTATTAGCTGTCAGTAGCCAAAGAATCAACTCAAACCAGCAGTAACAGAGAGAGGGCACTTCCCTTACTGTTCTGGGTGACCGTGCTTTTGTGGGATTTCCACGAATAGTCTTCAAAGGTCTTCCATCTTTTGGGGGAATTATTTCTTCTTTTAATTTTTTTTTGCTTCCTAATTGTTTACCTTTTCCCACACACCTCTACATAATCTCACACTATCGCCCTCTATCATTCCCAATGTTTCTGTCAACCCTTTATGGTTAGTAAAGAAATTATTATTATGCCGAGGTCGACTTTGTCTTTCATCCTTTCGGAGTCCATAAAATAAGGGTATTCTTTGGAATACCAAGAGCGTCTATTTTTGTTTAGCCGTAAATCAACCTTGTTAAAATTGGCTTTTGATTAAATTCATCCCTAACTATGCCGTGTTTGTAGGGGTATCATTATGTAATTTTTTTTAATTTTCATTAATTAAGACAGTAAGGTTGTGACGTGAGAGAGATTTGGTTGCTATTTCTAACAGGTCGAGCTACCACGTAAGGTTGTGAATTAGCAGAATCAGAATTTGAATCTCTTCATTGTTGACATTACGGCATAACTCTGGCGGGTAAAACCCTGTAGTTATGCCGACATTACTTTTCATCATTACCTGGGTGATAAAAAGAAAAAACAGTTAAGTAAAATAAGTGACATTTCCCTACTCCTAATATTTATGGTCTTGTTTCTATTGTTAACATTTTTGTCAGATTTTAAAATATCTAAACGTGGTACATGGTTTCTAATCATGGATAGCCATTTCACATCTTTTGCATCTCTAATATCATTAAGGAAGGTATGAACCTTTGACTTCAATTATAATGCAGTAAATTATAATAATTGTATTTTCTTTTGTGTATTTTTCTGTTGTTTTTGTTTACATCTTAGCATATATTCTAACACTTCCCCTCTATTATAAATGTGTGCCCTCACACCTTCGTAACAAAACCCTGGTATATGAAATTACATAGTTTGAGAAAAGAGGGTTGTTGAGATTGTTGTGACTGATACTCAACTTGAATATCAAATGAAAAAGGAGAGAAAACACAGTGTACTCTGCAACAAGCATCCAATGACCAAATGCTGCTGTCAAACCAGCTGGTATGTTATGTTTTGAATGTCTCCTCTGAATTCAAATCCAGCTTGTATAGCTGGCCAAACCTACTTCCTGGAAAAGAAAAAAACATATTGGACTTGAGTTGGAGAGGAGCTAAACAACAGCAACAATGTTTCTTTCAATCTCTTTGGGGGTGAGAAAATAATTTTTAAATGTCACACATTTGGATGGAGGGTATAGTCAGTTAAATTGAACCCAGAACTTGGCTGTGCTTTATCATCTTCGGAAAGACAATTGGGTAATTTTTCAGATTAACACCCGCACGATTACCTAACCCTAACCTTAAACTTAACCCCTAACCCTAAAACCCTAACCCTGATCCTAAAACCGTAACCCTAACACTTACCCTAACCCTGACCCTAAAACGCTAACTCGAACACCCTAGTGAAAATCGTGCGGGTTTCAATCTGAAAAATTATCGACAATTGTTGTTGTTGTTACCATTAAGGTGGAGGTAGTTTTCAGTTGTGTTTCTTTGTTTGTCCGTGGACAAGATATCTCAAGAACCACTGGATGGATTCGGGTAACTGGCACGAAATGATTAGATTTTGGGATCGATCCGGTACTAGACAAGGATCCTAGATTATTTGTTATATTTACTTTACATGATTACAGCTTACGTTAACTTTCATGTGATTCTCAATTATCTCCTTTTAGGCTGTTTCCAAAGTTTTATTTTTGTTTCTTCAGTTTTGATTTTGCTCGTATCTCTATCTTAGTAGAAACTGATGGATAAAGAAATCAAAATACATAAACAAATGGCAGCAAAACCGTTCAGAAATTAAATAACACTAACATATTTTTATATTATATATTTTATATATTATACATGGCCGTTGCCAGTACCGCCTGACTGGCTCCTGTAGGATTTTCGAGCGAGATCGTTGCCAGTGCCCCTGGACTGGCTTGTGCGGGTGGCACATAAAAGACACCATTTCGAGCGTGGCCGTTTTCGTGCGGGTGACACGTAAAAGCACCCACTACACTCTCTGAGTGGTTGGCGTTAGGAAGGGTATCCAGCTGTAGAAACTCTGCCAAATCAGACTGGAGCCTTGTGTTGCCATCCGGTTTCACCAGTCCTCAGTCAAATCATCCAACCCATGCTAGCATGGAAAGCGGACGTTAAACGATGATGATGATACATATTAACACTTTACAGTATACTTACATATATAAATACATCTATACATCGATCTAAAACATACGAGTTGCATACTGGGATCGATCTAATAGACTGGCCCCTCTCCTCAAAAATTTCGGGCCTTGTGCCTATAGTAGAAAGGATTGTTATTATTATTAAGGTGGCGAGCTAGCAGAATCGTTAGCGCGCTGGACGAAATGCTTAGCAGTATTTCACCTCTTGCTATGTTCTGAGTTCAAATTCTGTCAAGGTCGATTTTGCCTTTCATCCTTTCGGTGTCGATTAAATAAGTACCAGTTACGCACTGGGGTCGATGCAATCGACTTTTCCCCTCCCCCAAAATTGCTGCCCTTGTGGCAAAATTTGGAACCATTATTACTATTATTATTATTTAAAGGCAGTTGACGGGGTCGACTTTACTTTTCATCCTTTCAGGGTTGATTTAAATAAGTACCAGTTACACACTGGGGTTGATGTAATCAACTTAATCCCTTCCCCCAAATTTGAGGCCTTGTGCTTCCAGTAGAAAGGATTATTATTATTACTATTTGTTTTTAATAGGAAAAGTTCTGGATCCAAATCAAAAAAATTGAAGAAATCACTGGAAAAAGTTTCCAGTGACTCAGAAGTTCTAGATCCTTCTCTTCGAAATGTTGTTGAAAAACAGACAAAAGCTGAATTAGCTTTTGAAAAAGCTCGTGACAAAAGGGTAAGTATATGATTTCTAAATATACTATTTACAGCTTATCGTCTCTCTCTTTCACACACACATGCACACATATATATAATGTTTACTTTTATGTCAGTTGGAGTCTGTTGGGGAATTCATCATCATCATCATTGTTTAACATTCACCTTCCATGCTGGCATGAGTGGAACAGTTTAACAGGAGCTGACCAGGCAGAGGCTTGCACCAGACTTCTATGACCGTTTTGGCAGTATTTGTACAGCTGGATGCCCTTCCTAACACCAACCACCCAGCAGAGTGGACTTACTTTTTACGTGGCACAAGCACAGTCAAGGTCAGTTTTGGCATGGTTTTTACAGCTGGATGCCCTTCCAAATGCCAACAACTTTCAGGAATGTAGACAGAAACAGGTGTGCTGCTACAAAGGAGATACATGGTTACCCAACCTGAGGGAAGTGCAGGAGAAGGAGAGAGCATGTGAGAGACAGCAGGATAAAGATGGTGGCAGTGTTGAGCATACTCACAAAAGTAAGGGATCAGAATATAAATGAGATGGTCAAGTAAAGGCAGAGAGCGATATAGATAATGGCAAGTGCCAGGGCATACCCTTAAGGTTCAAAAGTCATAATGTAAGTTGCAGGATATTGCCAAAGAAGCGTGATTAGAAGAGTGGAGAGGAGAAGTGAGTGGTGAAAATCTACGTGTATATATATATATATATATATATATAGTGT
>NC_068987.1:24552694-24557289 GCF_001194135.2 Octopus bimaculoides | reverse complement strand
TGTATATATATATATATATATATATAGTGTGTGATAGGGCCACCAGATAGCAATGAAACAAAGAAATGGCAATGAGGACAGAATTGGGGAGTGAGATGTTGGCATAGTGCACGAAGGAGGAAATGTGAGGAACAGAAGAGATGTAGATTGGTTTGTTGGGGTAGGATGTGTGCAAAGTTTTCTTGTTACATGTGTGTGAAAAGTTTTCTTATTACATATGGGTGGAACACACAGGTCCGGGGCTAGCAAATAGCAATAATACAGTGAGACAGGGCCAAGAGAGCAAGGATTGGGGAGTGGGCAGTAAGCATAGTGCATGATTTGGAAATGGGAAGAAGAGAAGAGATGTGGTTTGGTTTGTTGTGATAGGGTGTGTGAGAAATTTTCTTATGTGTGGGTGGGGCACACAGCACTTCTAGAACTCAGTTTCACTGACATGTGCTGATCTTCTCAAGAATTAGAAAGACAATGGTTTTAGTAACTGGGAAAGTAGAAAGGGCCCTGGTATGCTTCAGAGAAATGGTCTTGCTCAATACGCAGAAAGGAGTGGGTAAAAATTCCATACAATGGATACAAGATATAGGTATAAACTATATCGTATGGGTATAAACTCATTAGGTATGCACATTGTGTGGTATAAAGTCCATACAATGGACACAAGGTATAGCAGGTTCATAGGCAAACTGGCAGAGAATATATTATCATCATCATAGTTTAATGTCTGCTTTCTATGCTAGCATGGTTTGGACGATTTGACTGAGGACTGGCGAACCAGATGGCTGCACCAGGTTCCAATTTGACCTGGCAGAGTTTCTACAGCTGGATGCCCTTCCTAACGCCAACCAGTCCGAGAGTGTAGTGGATGCTTTTATGTGCCACTGGCACGAGGGCTAGTCAGGTGGTACTGGCAACAGCCACGCGCAAATGGTGTTTTTTATGTGCTACCTGCACAGGAGCCAGTCTAGCGGCACTGACAACGACCTCGCTCAAATGTTTTTTCATGTGGCACCTGCACAAGTGCCAGTAAGACGACGCTGGTAACAAATGGTGCTTTTTACATGCCACCAGCACGGAAGCCAGACAGCTGCTCTGGTAATGATCATGCTCGGATGGTGCTGTCAGCACTCCACTGGCACAGGTGCCAGTCATCGAATTTGGTTCAATTTCAATTGCCTCAACAGGTCTTTGCAAGCAGAGTTTAGTGTCCAATGAAGGAAAGGTACACATAAGTGGGCTGGTAGCACATAAAAAACACCTGGCAAAGGCCAAGAGTTTTGGTCTCACTTGGCTTGCTGGGTCTTCTCACACACAGCATATTTCCAAAGGTCTCGGTCACTAGTCAGTGCCTTGGTGAGGCCTAATGTTCGAAGGTCATGCTTCACCACCTTATCCCAGGTCTTCCTGGGTCTATCTCTTCCACAGGTTCCCTCAACCGCTAGGGTGTGGCACTTTTTCACACAGCTATCCATTCTCGTCACATGACCCTACCAGCACAATCATCTCTCTTGCACACCACAACTAATGCTTCTTAGGTCCAACTTTTCTCTCAAGGTACTTATACTCTGTCAAGTATGCACACTGACATTACACATCCATCGGAGCATACTGGCTTCATTCCTTGTGAGCTTACGCATGTCCTCAGCAGTCACGGCCCATGTTTCACTGCCATGTAGCATGGCTGTTTGTACACATGCATCATACAGTCTACCTTTTACTCTGAGCGAGAGACCCTTTGTCACCAGCAGAGGTAGGAGCTCTCTGAACTTTGCCCAAGCTATTCTTATTCTAGCAGCTACACTTTCAGCGCACCCTCCTTGGTCACCTAGGTAACGGAAGCTATCAACTACTTCTAGTTTTTCTCCCTCGAACATGGCAGAAGTTGTTCTCTGCATATTTTCAGTGTATATTGCTCCTGAGCATCTGCCACATACAAAAACTATCTTGCTAGTTAGCCTTCCTTTGATATCGCTGCACCTCTTATGTGTCCATAGCTTACACTGGGTACATCTTTCTACCTACGCCTTTAATACAGATTGAGCAGGGCCATCTACCTGAAGGGATTTGAGGTTTGTCTGCCTTCATACTTATTAGGACATTGGTTTTATCTAGGTTGACTCTAAGGCCCCTCGATTCTAATCCTTGCTTCCACACCTGAAACTTCTCTAATTCTGATAGTGACTCAGCAATTAGAGCAAGGTCATCAGCATAGAGGAGCCCCTAGGGGCATCCTGTCTTGAATTCCTGTGTTATTGCCTATAGAACTATGATAAATAGGAGGGGGGCTAAGGACTGAACTTTGGTGGACCCCTACCTCTACCCGGAATTCTTCACTGTACTCGTAGCCAACCCTCACCTTACTGACAGCATCCCTGTACATGACTCGCACAGCTCTCACTAACCATTCATCTATCCCTAGTTACTTCATTGACCACCAGATAAGGGATCGGGAGTCTCTGTCAAATCATAATGGATTACACCTGCACCAGACCACCAAACACACCATCAGCTTCTTTTGATGTATTTTGCTTTTTGGACTGTGTTTCGGTGGCTCGTCATTGTCCAGCCATTATGCTGAACATTTATGGTTATTGTATTGGATCCGTTTCTCATCACATGTTAGAATTTGATTCAAGAATGACTCATTTTTGTGATGAGAAAGTAGCATAATGCAGGCTTCCAAACATTGTTGTTTCTGATTTTCATTGGGTTCATGTGGAACCCACTTATCCAACTTTTTTACTTTACCGATTCGAACTAAGTGAGCCAATATTGTTTGCTTGCTAACACCAAACAACAATAATTCACTGACACTTTGAAATGGATCTGACTTGACGGTGGCTTTCAGTTCATCATTATCCACTTTTGTTTCTGGTCGACTGCATTGCTCATTTGTGAAGTCAGAGTTACCAGAATGAAATTTTGCAAACCAATTTGATATTGTCTGCTGTGTAATAACATTAGAATGAAATATTCCATTAATATTCCGAGCTGTCTGTGATACTGTATTTCCAAAACAAGCTCATATTTCAAAACTACGAATTTCCAACTTATCCATCTCTAAACAAGAATAGCAAAAAATGATTTATAAATACTTTATAAAGCGCAGAATGAGTTAGAATAAAGAAATAGATGTGTCAGCTTTCTAACAAAAAATAAAGATTGTCAAAATATAATAATGGCGCAAAATGAGCAGCTGACAAAGTTTACCATATATGTTACTTCAAATTTCATACTTGACAACCTATGTGTGTACACATACATTCAAACTTTGTTAACCATGTTTCTGCTCTTTTCATTATCTGCTCTTTGTATTTATTTTGTTTTGTTTTTGCTTTTATAGTTAGTTGAACAGATTGTGGAACGTGCCTCCAAGTCACACAAGGAACGAATTATGGTAACATTCTTCTTTAATCTAGCTCTAGTTCATTATAATTATCATTATCACCATCTGTCATTGTGTTCATCGTCTATCCACTTGTCATAGTTGTCATCATCACCAGCATGATCTTTCATTATCACTAATGTAAATGTGGACATCAAGAAACCAATGAGAAAGTCTCTCTGATGCTATTCAACTTGCTAGAAATAGCAGCAAAATCCCCCTCACCCTTTTCCTGCAAATCAGAACAGTAAAGACACATTGAATAATGTCTTAGTCTTAGTTCCTCATGGAGTGTTGAGTGATGAGAAATCTCTACCCAGCTCAGTTGCGAGCCCTGTCATGAGCCTGCTCCCTGGCCAGGCTCATGTCTATGAAGACTTCCTTCACTGTCCTCATTCAGGCTTTAGATCTGCCTTACCTTCTATGCCTCCACTATAGCTTCTACTCATGAGAGATTCCCATTGGACTCTGTGAAGATATCTGTAGGTTATTCAACCCAGACCTTTCCATGACTTTTTCATTTGTGATGTAATTGCACCAAGAATGTCTTGGTATGGTTTTAAGGCAATATCTATGGCAGTTTTGGGTGTATTGTCTGGAAATTGAGTGATTTCTACCATCACCAGTATCATTTTACTACTACTACTAACATCACTATTATTGTTACAATAAGATGCAGGCATGGCTTTGTGGTTAGAAAGTTCCCATCCAAACTAAATGGTTTTGGGTTCAGTCTTTTTACATCAACTCTTACTATACTAATATGCACTGCTATAGCTTCAAGTTAAATTGAAACTAAAAGAAGTCTATCCTATATATATATATATATATATATATACTGAGGGTGAAAATTGAATATTAATTTCAATTTAAAACCAGTGGTAGCCTGGGCAAAGTTTAGAGAGCTCTTACCCCTGCTGGCGACAAAGGGACTCTCACTCAGAGTAAAAGGCAGACTGTATGACGCATGCGTACGAACAACCATGCTACATGGCAGTGAAACATGGGCTGTAACTGCTGAGGACATACGTAAGCTCGCAAGGAATGAAGCCAGTATGCTCCGTTGGATGTGTAATGTCAATGTGAATACCCGTCAGAGTGTAAGTATCTTGAGAGAAAAGCTGAACATTAGAAGCATCAGTTGTGGCGTGCAAGAGAGACGATTGCGCTGGTATGGACATGTGGTGAGAATGGAGGAGGATAGCTGCGTGAA
>NC_068987.1:24543160-24552346 GCF_001194135.2 Octopus bimaculoides | reverse complement strand
CTCTGCCAAATCAGACTGGAGCCTGGTGTTGCCATCCGGTTTCACCAGTCCTCAGTCAAATCGTCCAACCCATGCTAGCATGGAAAGCAGACGTTAAACGATGATGATGATGATGATGATGATGGTCTAGCATATAAAAAATCTGATAATTCAGAAAAATTGTATTACATGCATATAAGAAGGGATGACCACTAGATGGACATCCAATATGCTAGAAAGAGGTCATCAACAACCCAACCACAAAAGAAAAATCGTGTTCTCCAGAACAAATTCAGCAAAATACCAGAGCTTAGGCGGGCAGGACAAAATGAAAAATATATAAAAAAATAAAGGATTAATTGTGTACTGGTTTCCCCATTAACTCTTTTACTTACGTAAAATCATCTGTGGTTTGTCAGCACAATCCGATTTTACTTGTTTCTTCTGAAATAATGTTGGTTAGCTGACTACACTCATATGCTAATGCCCCCCCCCCCCCACTTAGTAGTTCTCAACCATTCTTTATTTATGGATCCCATTGGTTACTCTATTCTGGTGGAACTAGTTTCCTTGCAATAAATACTTCTAAAACAAAATTTTTTCCATGGATCCTTAAAATACTACTTGTGGATCCCCAATTTACTATTTTGCTTGTGTGAACCCCTAAAAGTCTTACATGGAGCTCAGTTGAAAACCACTAATATAATAAAGTTTTCTTGCAGCAGGCAATCCATGGCAATTTTTCCCAGTCATTCTTTCAAGTTATTTCAGTGTTTTGTGTTTATTCTTGTAATTCCTATATTCTCCCTAGTCATTCTAAGATCTTGCAGTTGCTGCTAGATTGTACTTTACTGGAAAGGTCTAATAAAGCTGAAACATGTTTGGAGTTGTTGCAGCTCTGCAAACAATCAGGCTGATATTCTACTGTATTTCATATTTATCAAAAATTCCTTAGAGAAACTGTCAGATTTGTCTTCTTTATTTTTCATCCTGTAGGATGTCCAAAAGCCAGCCTACTCAAAAAGCAGGCTTGTTGATGTTGTCAGTTTAGTTACTGATGGTCCATCTATGCAACAGGTTGTACTGGGTTACATGTTACTAGTGCCACTGAAGAGCAACCTAACAGAATACATACACACACACATTGTATTAGTGAATACAGCCTTTGTGCGAGTTAAGTATGTCCCAAACATATATGATCTGTACTAGGATTGTATACACTACTGCATGCACATTTCAAGATGCCTTCTTGTAGAAGCAATGAATGCATTTCTAGTTTCTTGCTTATTATCAGACTGTGTACCTTTTGCCGAAAGTGGGAATTTTCAATGGCAATAATTTCAAACATTCTTATTTCCAAAAATAGTTGCAAATGTTGTTTAATGCTTCTTAACATTCTTTTGTCTTGTTATTTACCCCTAATTAAATATGATGGCTCAAACAAATGTGAACAAATCGTAGCATTGAAAATGGCTGGTATAAAGAATTGTGAGGTGATAAAACAGTTGAATAGATATTAAGGGTTATGGTGAAAGCAAGGGTTGGCCATTTTGAATTGTAAATATGTGTAAAATATTGTGAATAAATATAACAATCAACTTGTAAACTTTCATTAACCAAAATGTGAAACTTTTTATTTTATAAAATAAATAATGGGTAATATATGGTACACTCAGAGTGTGTGTGTGTGTGTATGTGTACATACCTACAAGATGCATACATACATACACACACATATACATACATACATACACACACACATACATACATCACTTTTCCGTGCTTTGCTTAGTCAAACAGAATTTCTGGAGGTAGATTTTCTACAGCCAAATACCCCTCTTGTTACTTAACCTCCATTGTTTACTAGCAATATATTTTCCCTATAGCTGGCATGTTTTCATGGAAGACAAACAATCTTGTCTACACACACACACACATATGTATATGTGTATGTGACACTTCTTTCAGTTTCTATCAACCAAATCCACTCACAAGGCTTTGGTTAGCCCAGGTTTATGGTAGAAAACACTTACACAAGATGCTACACTATGGGACTGAACCTAAGAACACATAATTATGAAGCAAGCTTCTTAACCACACCCACACACACACATACATGGTGTGCTTCTTTTAGTTTTCACCTCCCAAATCCATTCACTAGTCTATGCTATAGTAGGAGACACTTGCTCAAGTTGCCACACTTCGTACTGGGCTCAAAACCACATATTTGGGGAGTGAACTTCTTAACTACAGTGCCATAACTACACCTCTTAGTGTAATTCAATATAAGTTAAATATCTATAAACTTTTAAAATATAAGATGTATTATTTCTTTTAACATCGATGTCTCCCCATAGATTCATTCTAATGTGCTTGCAGCTTGCCCCTTGTATTAGTAAGGTTCCTCACTCTGGCTTTATATGTAAAATTTGAAGCATTTCTTGATTTTATTTCATTCTGTTTTGCAGGATTTCAACCGACACTTGGACACTCTCACTGAACACTTTGATATTCCCAAAGTCAGCTGGACAAAATGAAAGATCCACAAGGCTTCATCTCATTTTTTTTGTACAGAACATCTGATAATAAATTTTTTTAAGCTATTTCAATGTTTTTGCACTGGGAAATTCATCCAAACTGATGAATTTTTAAAATGCAGGTTTTTTTTTGCAGATTCGGAATCTCCACCTTTGACATAGTATGTTCCTGTAAAAAAAAGAACACAAAAAAAATAAATCGCCATGAGAGTGTGGTCCATGATCTTTACCTGCACCATTTATGGTACTTGTTTACCTTTAAGTTTTTGATTTTGTTTACTTTAAAGAGATCGTAGCAAATTGACAAACATATACAAATCGAAATTAAATACAGACAAAAACATTAAAATGAAAAGAATTTGCGTTTTACTTGTGTTTGCTTTAATAATATAATGTAAGTTAAATATACACCCACTGATTTCAAAAATAGAAATAATACATTTCTAAATCTCTCAGAGATTTATGCAGTAGTGATACAATAAAGTAGTTTTATGCTGTCAACTTAATGTGACAGTCCCACGGAGGGAATAATACTACTGCTATTTAGCCCTAGGAACCAGCACCACTTCCGGTCAGCCTTGACACATTTCCTGTGTCCTTTGTTTACAAGGGGGAAACAAGCACCCCCACCCAGCTAAGCCTGCATCCAGAGAAATATTTCTGAATCTTTGCTAGTCATCAGTCTAGAGTAGCAATGGCCTGCTAGTTGAAATCTTTATTATGATCACTACAGATCACACATAGATGAGGACGGCACAAGACAGACAATTACACAAAATGAATGAGATCATGCTTATATACAATTTTTGGTTTTAACGATTATGTACAATTTAATCAATGAAATTAAAATTGAGAACTTGATAAAAAATTAAGAGAACTTAAACTAATCTGTTTTTTTTTTTTTGGTTATCATTTTAAAATTACACAGAAATTAAACTCTACATTAAGTAGAGTTATGGGCCGATAGTTGCTAATGCTATCCCCCTTGCTTGGGTCTTTCTGGACCAGCGTCACTACTCCACGGCTTACAGCACTGGGAATACTCCCATTCTGCTGTCAGTTTGCATAGACGCCAGCCAGGACATCCCCAAACAAGTCCGGCATTAAACGGTAAAACTCACAGGGCAGACCATCCAGTCCCGGAGACTCTTCCCCAGTGCACTCGGCCAGCACCTCTCTTACCTCCGTGGGAGTGATCGGCCCTTCACAGCATCCAGCTTCATTTGCCGAGAGTCGAGGCCCGCCAGCTAGGAAGTCCCTTAAGGGCTCCCCGCGCTCAAGCGTACCGCTCTCCCTGAACAACTGAACAAAATGCTGGTGAAAAGCCTTTCGCATCTCCTCCTGTCCATAGATCTTGCAACCCTGTTCGTCAGTTAAAGACTTAATACAGGACTTTTTGCCCTTCTGACTCTCCACGTGATGAGCCCATCTGGCTACATTAATACCTTCTCGTTTCCCAGCACGTACATTAGCTCTAACTCAGCACCCTTCATGTTTGGCATTGAGGTGACGGTACAAGACCATTCTCGCCACCAACACTCTAGGTGTGGAGCCAGATTCCATTGCCTCATCTAGGCTCTTAACTAAGTCACCCTCTATTCTAGTCCTATCTACACTTAGCTGCTTGCTAAATCTAATGGACTCAAGACGGATGGCTCTCTTGAGGGCGTGCCACCATCTATTATTAATGATGGTGCCACATAACGCCCTCTGAACTAACTCCTTAATCAGGGTACGGAAAGCTTCACAAGCCAAAATAGACTTGTTCATTTTCCAATACCCTGGTCCCTGTCTATGACACTTATCTACCTGTACCTTACACATCACAAGCTTGTGATCCATGTAAAGCACAATACAAAATTGTGGACAACTAAGGCTATGTTTATCTCTTTCCTTGACGAATATTCTGTCTATATACGATCTGCATGAGCCGTCGTTGGTACTCCACATCCACTGTGGAATGCTTGGCTCATCCAGTCGGTAGCGGTCTAGTAGACCCTTGAAGCATGGATTCCCTTTTCTATTGGTGGAGCCTACACTATCGATGCATGCATCAAGGATAGTGTTGAAGTCCCCTAACAAAACTACTGTTTTTGACATCAGTAGAAAGTACTCCAGGTTCCGAAAAAAACCAGACTGCCCATGCTCATTTGGAGCATAGACAGCTACCAACCTGAAGGGCTGCTTACTCTTGTTACATCGAGGACGACCAGCCTACCTTCTGGGTCCAAAAAGACAGTACTTATCTGTAAGTCCAAGCTCTTCCTGATCAGGACTGTCAGGCAAACTTTCTTGAACAACTATTTCTAGCATCTGCCCTCTCCAGTTGATTGCCTCCTCCTTCCTCATACTCAGGATGTTTAAATTTTATTCCGCGTCAAAAGATACCGCTGCTGCCACCCACATTACATCATACCCGACCGGTATGTCTTCCACTGTGATTCGAGCCGTTCTGCGTCCCATGTAAGTGGGCAGCAGCATAATGCTTTCATTTTTTAAGGTTTGTGTGGAAATCTCCTCTGCTACGTTAGCCGAGTCGAAATGCACTTCAACAGTTGCACTTCTTGTGCCTCGACTAACGTAGCGAACTTTTGGCTAAATTGGAGCCAAACATCTCTCCACAATATCCGTCTTTACTTCGGCTATCCTCTTCTCCTTTAAGTTGTATACTTTATATACAACTAATTTTTTCTTTAATTGCGTTTATCAACTCTGGGGGCAGTATTAGTTTTGTTTTTTCGCCCACTTTCTGTATCAGTTGTCTATACTGAAACAACTTGTCCACTGTTACTTCCAATTCTATTGAGCCTCTGCTCACTGCCTTGGAGAAACTTGGTTTCCTTTGTTCACTTTTCAACTGGGTTGACCTCTCCCACTCTGGAGAATTCCTTCTGCAATGCTATATTTAGCTCCATACTTGTCGTTAGACAAGAAAACAATTTTCAATTCCACAGAAATTTTCCGCCCCGAAGGGTGAAAATAACAACAAACAGTTCACAGAAAAAAACAGTTGACACAAGCAAAACACGAACTCACTCTGGCAGCAAGGAAAAACGTCAAAAAAAAAATCATAGATGGTATCCAAAGACAATGGCCTGCTAGTTGGAGATGCCTGTCTAGCTCTCGTAAACATATAATAATTCTAGCGAAACACATTCACTGATTTCAAAAATAGAAATAATACATTTCTAAATCTCGCAGAGAGATTTATGCAGTAGTGATGCGATAAAGTAGTTGTATGCTGTCAACTTAATGTGACAGTCCCACAAAGGGAATAATACTACTGCCATTTAGCCCTAGGAAGCAGCACCGCTTCCTGTCGGCCTTGACACATTTCCTGTGTCCTTATGTTTACAAGAGACAAGCACCCCCACCCAGCTAAGCCTGCATCCAGAGACATGTTTCTGAGTCTTTGCTAGTCATCAGTCTGGAGTAGCAATGGCCTGCTAGTTGGCAATGCGTCTAGTTCTTGTAAACATATAATAATTCTAGTGAAACACATTCACATCTCCAGACGAGCAAAGACTCAGAAACATGTCTCAGGATGCAGGCTTAGCTGGGTGGGGGGTGCTTGTCTCCCCCTTGTAAACATAAGGACACAGGAATTATGTCAAGGCCGACAGGAAGTGGTGCTGCTTCCTAGGGCTAAATGGCAGTAGTATTATTCCCTTCGTGGGACTGTCACATTAAGTTGACATCATACAACTACTTTAAATATACACCATTTTATGAGAAACAAATATTAATATTTAATAATTAATGTTATAAAGTTTAATAAGGGGTTCAAATTTTACCCCTTCTCCAATTTTAAATTTTGAACGTTTTCATCCATTTCTTTATTTATCTGTTTATCTATTTATCCTTGTTCGTTTATTCATAAAGTATATTTGTCTAAACTAAATGTGGCAGTCCTATAGAAGACGGTGTTACTGTTGTTTTTAGCCCCAGGAAGACATTCCTATCTATCTCTTTATACACCTATCTATATGCTTATTGAATTTAAAATTTTGAAAACGTGGTTTCTTGCACATCCAGGACCTCTGTCATCTAAAACATACGGAGAAAAAAATTTTGAAAAAGTTCAAAATTTTTAATGGGAGGGGGAGTGGTGATGGTGGTTAAAAAATTTCTTGGCATTCCTTCGATATAACTCGACAACTTTTGACAGTTAAGTTCAGATATCTTTGATATAACTCGATAATTGGCTCCAGATATCTCTGTGACAGCTGCTGTCATGAAGATATCCAAAGTGAATTGCCGTGTTATAGCAGAGCTTTTCACGGAAAGAGTCGAATTGATGTTTTGATCTTGTAGAGTTATATCGAAGGAACACCAATTTCTTTTTTTGCATATTTGTAATCTCCGACATCTAAAACATAGGAATCTGAAAAAAAAAACTTTTCAATAACATGCATTTTTCAAGGAAAGGTGCGGAACTGCATTAGCCCCAGTTTCAAGATGTAAGCAATAAATCCAATGAGTGACATGCAAGGCAAGTCAGAATCTCACCGAAAAATCAGAGACTGCATCTTGTCAAGTACCAAAAGAAACTAGGTTCGTCTCGACAGTCCAACAGCAATTGGCTTTTGCTTTTGAAAAACGTGTGCTTCACTGCCGAGTGGAAGTTGCCGGGCATAGCATAACTGTTATGCAGCCAGAACAAAATAGTGCTAACATGTCTCACTACACTCCTATAAATCAGTGATTCCCAACGTGGTCCCTGGGGCCCACCAGTGGTCCCCAGAGAATTTCTAGTGGTTCCCAGAGAATTCGTAGCCATAAAAATATTGAAGCCATTTCAGATCTACACAATATTGTTCGATAATAAAGACACTGTTAATTAATAATAATTTATATGAAGACAGAATAATAGAATAATAAGAAAAGAAAATTTTATAATTATTCCATAAGTATCAACAATATATAATATATAATCAATAATATATTACAATCAAGAATTACATAATTTAAATTTTACAATCACAACAGTTTCATAATAAATTTGATATTTTTAATAAATCACTACACAATATTGTTTAATAATAAATTTGATACTTTTAATTTATAGAAATAAAGTATTTATTATTTTATAGAAATAAAGCATTTATTACTCTTATTTTTTTTTTTTTTTTTTTTTTAAGATCGGTTGTAATAATGCCTGAACCAACTGCTAAGAAGGTAAAACTGAGGAACTAAAAGAAGATTTTATCATGTTTGGTTTTGTATCTGTAGACTCAAATCCTATGTGTCTTGAATGTGATGCCATCATGACAAATCATTCGATGAAAAAAGTTAAGCTGGAACAGCACCAGAAATTAAGGCAGCCATCATCTGTTCGTAAAGGCAGGGAATATTTTGAGAATAAAAAGAAAATACAGCCAATCAAACTACCTGACTTTGTAAAGAAGATAAATACTGAAAAAGCAAAGACACTCAAACCAAGTTATTTGGTCTCTGAAATTATTGCCAAGGTTGCAGCACCTCAGCTCTATGGTGAGAAACTTGTCAAGCCTGCTATGATAGCATGTGCAAATGAGGTTCTGGGAAAAGATGCTGCATTTACTCGGAGTACAATTCCACTTTCAAATAACACAATTACAAGAAGACAGGATGAAATGTCTAATTTTGTTGAGGAAAAGATTGTAGAAATTCTCCAAAAGACAAATTTTTCTATCCAGATTGATGATAGCATAATTATTAACCAAGCTATCTTTCTGGTCCATGTCAGATTCATCCATGAAGATGAAATAAGGGAAGAAATGTTATCCATTAAAAGTTTGTCTGATACAGCTCAGAAAATTTTGGAAAGACTGAGTTTAAATCAAAAATATTCTACTTGAGTGATATTTTTAAAACAGTGAATCTGCTTAACTTAGAGCTGCAAGGTAGAAAATCAGATTTGGTCACCTGTTCTCAGAAGATAAAAGGGTATATGGGGAAATTAAAATTTTGGCATCATTTCAAACTTTTAACACCACTGCTACTACATCAGAATGCATTGCCCATCTTGAAGGTTTTCATGTAGACTTTGAGAGAAGATACAATGATTTATTAGGCATAACTATGACCTTCCAAAGTCTGGGGGGTAGAACTCTGTAGTTATGCCATTTATTAAAGATGGATTATCCACTCTGGTCTGTAGACCTAGAAAATTATGAACCAGGAAATGAAAATTTTGAGTTGGCTGAAATGTTGTTGGATTTCAAAAAGAATATGAAACTGAGAAGAAGAGTTGAAAAAGAAGGTGCCTTTGCCTACATATCGATAAAGGAATCGCAGCCAAATATTTTTCGACATGTAGAAGCAAGCATCATTTCGTTCCCTACCACACGGATTCTTGTTTCCCTGTAATTTTACGAATGTAACATCTTTTTTTTTCTTGAGGATCCACGCGATACTTTTCGAGAGTTTCCTCCAATGTATTATCTTCTACCTTCTCCTTTAATTCTATTAAATGTTTATTCCACAATTCATTGCGATTTTCGTTATCTTTACAAGATAGCTTAAAAACAGGGTCAGAATAAAAGCAACTCGGAAATATGTTATCGACTATATAAATCAATGTTTGGTTTGAATATGTGCATTCTTCTTCTTTTTCAGTGTTCATGGAATATTTCCTCTTCTGGGGGAAGAAACAAAAATAGAACTTATCATTCAATTGTTTTTCCAG
>NC_068987.1:24539204-24543019 GCF_001194135.2 Octopus bimaculoides | reverse complement strand
TTATATTGTAATTCATATCTTCGAAGAATCTTGCGCAATTTCTGGTAAAAGTCCCAATCACTAATTAAACTATCTGACAAAAACCCTTTCAAAATATTACTGAGAGTATCTTTATTATACACTTTCAAAGCGTTTTCAATTTCTTTGATGTCAAAATCCAACGAAGCCCCGATTCTTAAGACCATATATGCCTCTACGAATTCAGACACTTTTTCTATACCCGCGTTGTTGAAATAACCGTTGTATGCATTCTGTTTCTCCTTCGGGATACAGTTCTTCATTTTTTCATTATTTCCCCATAACTTGCGACGTAACTCATCTACTTTTTCTTTGCTTAATATATTTACATCCGCCATTATTTCAGAAACTAACTTGGAAACATTTTTCTATCAAAATATAAGAAGAAAAAAATAAATAAATAAAAATACAAGCGATGTTTCAGTCTATGTACAAAAACTGGAAACATTCTTAAGAATTTACAAAAATAATTTGAAAATATTTAACTGAGGAGAATATTGAATTTATATATTTCCAACTATTTACATATTTACTCAGAATACACAACTTTATTTTCGTATTTTACCTGGACTGTTATGGTTTCATTATCAGTCCCGCAGATACACAAACACAAGGAAATAACAAACAGATAGGGTCTTTCGACTATCAGACAGTATAATAAGCTAGCGCAAGGAAAAAGGAATAAATGAAAAGTGGTGCCCGTCAATTCAGAGAGATCCAATATATATGTAGAAGTTCTGTATACAGCAACATTTTTGACTACCACTACTACGTCTCTAGTCTGATCGCTCGATTTTCTAGAAATAACAGAGAAACACCCTACATAGATACAATAGATATTGTAGTCCTAAAGGTACTACTAAAGAAGAGTGGTTCCCAACCCGCACACGCGCAGTCACGCGTCCGCGCTAGCTAGTCGTGAGTAGTCGATCCTACAACAAGTGCGCGCGTATGCAAATGAATACATGTGCGCGTGCGCACGTATGCAAATTAGTACATGCGTGTGAAACTTTCAGTACTTAAGTCACTTTGCAACTTCTACTAATTATCTATCTTCCTTTCTATTTATCTACCAATCCATCTATATAACTATTTATATATATGTATTCATTTGCATACGCGCACTTGTAGGTTCGACTACTCACAACTAGCTAGCGCAGACGCGCGACTGCACGGGTGCACGTTGGGGACCACTCTTCTTTAGTAGTACCGTCCTAAATGAATATTTGGTCATGTCTAGGACGATTATTATTGAAAACCCGCTCGAGTTGATCTAAGCCAATAACTTTGCTGTATGCCTTAATCATCTGACCAAATGACCAATGAGAAACCTAGTATCGTGACTTCCGCTGTACTTTAATCCAGAAATATGTAAATTTATTCGTTCAGCTTTTTTTGTTTCGTAATCCATTGCACGTGTCTAGAAACTCGACAATCTATCGATTAATCTATCTTAATCAGGAGATTATAAACTTACGTAAAGTTCCAACACAAAACCATCAATTTTGTCTTCTGTGAGATTTCAGCGTTAGAATTATAGTCTCCATTTCACATTTTATGTTCACTCGCGAATTATATATGTAAGTATTTTGTAGAGATATCTTGTATTTATGAATCTTGTCAATCAGAGTGTTATGTAAATATTCTTTGTTATTCTTTTACCGTTTTTTTTTTTCATTACACTGATGCCCATACTAAGGCATCATATCAACCTCAGTGCTATATGATATCTTTTTTAAAAAAAAAAGAAAATTATTCGTATGAGATTTGGCTGCTATTTGTTAGATCAGCAACCGTGTTTCTTTCTTTTTGCAATATTAATACTTATGATGGATGTAATATTTGCACAAAATTTTGAACTTTAAAGGAATTCTTGGTAAGTTTACTATTAGGCCTATCTCACTTTAAGGTTTGCCGAAAGAACGAGTAATTTCCGACGGTTTCGAATGGTCAGATTCATTCAAAACATCAAAGATAATATATAAACAAAAATTTATTGTCTGAATTTACCACTTTTTTTTTTTAATGAAATTCTTACATTTCATTTTGAAACAGATTTAAGAAGGCAAAAATGAAGATAGGTTTAATTTAATTAAAAGCGACAGCGTAAACTTAAGGTTATATAGTGTAATGTAAAACCCGGGGAACTACATTACATGACTAAATAGTAGAGGTTATGTAAATGGTTATGTAAATGATAGGAACTTCACGGAATTAATGACACATAACACAAAATAATTTTCATAATTACCTCCATCAGAATGTGAAATTAACAGTCGTAAAAGAATGCGAGTACTGTCTATTCATAACAATCGCTTAAATATTGGGGCTTGGATTTGGTAGATGGAAATTGAAAGAAGCCTGTCGTATATATATATCTATATGATTGTGTATTTGTGTCTGTCCCCCTCCCATCACCGCTTGACAACCGGTGTTAGTGTGTTTACGCCTCCATAACTTAGCGGTTCGGCAAAAGAGACCGATATAATAAGTACTGGGCTTTAAAAAAAGTCCTGGGGTCGATTTGTTTGGCTAAAACCTTCCAAGGCAGTGCTCCAGCATGGCCGCAGTCAAATCACAAAAACAAGTAAAAGAATAGTCTATCGATTCAGTCTGGTTAATTGAATATATACCTTGATGAGTTTGTAAGGGACGACCGTGCGAACTCAAAAAGGAGAAATGGTGACGAATGGAAAAACAGGAGGACTCCTTTTATTTAAACATGTCACACGGTCGAACATACAATTATATATCGAGGATGATATACATGATATGTTATGCGACGATAACAGAGATGACCAGTAATGAAAGACCACAGCCGTATTAGATGAATAACAGAGATATTTATTGTGGCATTAAAGATGTATGTCTGTGTGAGAGTGTGAATGCGACATATAAGAGCATAATCAAAGACAGGCCGTCATACAAAGAAAAGTGTGTATGTGAGTGATACATGTGTGTGAGTGTTTACAGCAGATAGAAAGAGAGTCAATAACACGTGAACAATTATACCAGATCGTTAGTACACTATAGGAAAAGTTCTGTATGTGAAAGTGAGGAGAGGCTGAGTGTGGCAGTGCTGATCACTAGTTGTGATGTCGTGGCATCGATGCCGTGCCGTGATTCTTGTTATACAGATGTTCGTCGCTGGCTGAGAATTTCTTGTCTGTTTAAGAACTCTTGTCTGTTTATTTACTGTGGTGAAGCTGAGTCACCTGACAGAATCGAAGAGAGAGATGTGCCGCGGAGGTTTGGTTTGGTGTACATAGTAATTCGTGTTGACGCTGGTAGTGTAGAGGCTGTTTGGTATTAATCGTGTTGGTCATGACAATGATGCTGGATAGTAGTCGTAGACTCTTGTTGCTGATGTGGCGACGGCGGAGGTCATCGTGGCTGGACGAAGCTGTTGAAGTGGTAGCTAGAACTGCTGCTGCTGTCGTGTGGTACACCGAACAGTTCTCAAAGAGAAACTGGACCGAGACAAATTTGGTTGCCGAGTTAAAGCTATTTATAACAAACTATTGGCTCACCAGATGGTAGAAATACACTCTATCACGTGACCTTATTAGGAGCCGTGATTGGTCAGTTTGCGTTCTGGCGGGAACGGTTCGAAGAAGTTGCCGATTCGAATAATGATCAGTCACGTGATGGACAAGGAATGGGTTCTCTACTACGCTCGCATTTACTTATATTTAAATGAGAAGATTGTATGTAATGGCGATAGTAGTTTTGTATCTAATGGCGGGAGGTAGTTTCACTACAGGTTAATTCCTATAATTTGTTGATCAATCAGAAAT
>NC_068987.1:24528045-24538798 GCF_001194135.2 Octopus bimaculoides | reverse complement strand
ATATATATATATATATATATATATATAATACTGGTCATCACTCAGGTATTGTAGGATTGGTATGACTAACAGTGATTCCATATTTATATAGAAAGTGAATACTTCATAGGTCATGAGTGTTGTCACTCAATTTGAGTGAATGTACTTATTGTTTGGGAAATGTAGAACAACTGGTAAAAACAGTAGGTTTTAGGTAAAATGTCTCTGCAACAAAATGGAAAAGAGAATCATCGGATGATTTTTGTTTGTTGATGGCAAATGAACCATGAAATCGTTCACAACTGTGGCCAGCCATTATTTGGTTTTCATTGTTTGAATGAAATTGGGGGTTTATTTAAAGACAAACAACAGTTGTAGTTGTATTTCCTCTGTTCAGCCAGGTAAGGTTTTAGTATGCAGACAGTGGATCATGCACTTTAAGGCAGGGTAACAAAGAGCATCAGGGATTTCTATTAGATTCTGGAGATTCGTGATTGAACAGTAGATTCTAGAAAACATGCCAGTGGCATGATTTTGTGTGCCTTGATGATGTAGAATGTTGTAGAAGCATGGTAACTCAATCTGTCATTCATACACACTGACATTACACATCGAATAGTGTATGCTCATTTCATTTCTATCAAGCCTTTGCAAACACATCATATTCAAGATTTTGTTTTGCTAACATTGAACATCTGATGCTTCTTATGTCCAACATTTCTCTCAGGGCACTTGCACTCTGTTGTGTGTGCACACTGACATTACACATCCAGTGGATCATACTAGCTTCATTTCTTTCAAGCCTGCGTATGTTCTTAACAGTCATGGCCCTTTGTCACCAGTAAAGGTAGGAGCTTTCTGAACTTTGCCCAGGCTATTCTTATTCTAGCGGCAACGCTCTCCAAGTATCCACCCCCACTACGGACTTGGTCACTTAGGTATCAGAAGCTATCAACTACTTCTAGTTTCTCCCCTTGGCATGTGATAGAATCTTTGGTGTTTATTGCACCTGTGCATCTGCCGCACACAAAAGCTATCATACAAGTTAACCTTCCTTTGATGTTGCTGCACCTCTTATTTGTCCATAGCTTACATTGGGTACGTCTTATGGAGTTTCTACCTATGCCTTTTCTACAGATCGAGCAGGGCCATCTACCTGAAGGGATTTGTGATTTGTTCACCTTCCTACTAACTAGGTCTTTGGTTTTTGCAACATTGACTCTAAGGCCCTTCTGGTGGTGATTCAGTTATGCGAGCAAGGTCATCAGCATAGAGGAACTCCCAAGTGCAGCCTCTGTTATTGCCTGGTGAACTATGATGAATAAGTGGGAGCTGAGGACTGATCCTTGGTGAATCCCTACTTCTACCCGAAATTCATCACTATACTAATTGCCAACCCTTACCTTACTGACAACATCCATGTACAGCTCTTATTAACCACTCGTCTATCTCTAGTTTCCACATCGCCCACCAGATAAGGGATCAGGGGACCCTGTCAAAGGCTTTCTCCAAGTCAACAAAAGCCAAGTATAGAAGTTTGTCTTTGGGTAGGCATTTCTCCTGCAGTTGCCTTACCAGAAATATAGCATCAGTAGTGTTTCTACCTGGCACAAAACTGAACTGCATCTCATGTAAACAGACTCTCTCCCTAATTAGTTGGGCTATGACCCTCTCCATGATCCAGCAGTTTGATACCCCCTGTAGTTATTTCTATCTAAAGCATCACCTTTACCTTTTTAGCAGTTGACTATGGTGCTGCTACTCCAGTCATTGGGTTTGACTCCTTTGTGAACTACCTGATTTACAATACAGGTGACTTGACCATAACCTACACCACTTACTGCCTAACTCAAATCTAAACTGCATCACATCTAGCCTAATTCTCTCACTAATTAATTGAACTATGACCCTCTCTGTGACTTTCTTCACCTGGTCCAGTAGTTTGATGCCTCTGTAATTATTTCTGTTTAAAACATCACCTTTACTTTTGTAGCATTTGACTATGATGCTACTACACGAATCATTGGCTATGACTCCCTCATAGACAACCTGATTAACTATATGGATGAGTAGGCTATACCCTACTATGCCAGATGTTTTCAGCATCTCAGTGGAGATTCCTGATGAGCTAGGGGCTTTCCCTGTCTTCATGTCCTTAATTGTTTTATCTATTAATCTACTGTCAATTAGGATAGCTGGTCCCTCAGTTGGGACAACATTTGGCAGATTCTTCTTTTCCCATTCATTCTCCACATTTAGCAGCCTTTCATAATGGCATTTCTAAGCCGCTTTCTTTGCAGAATCATTAAATGCAAGTGCACCATCATCCATATGGACACATTTCTCTCCTATGTCATCACAATTTTCTCTCACAGACTGCCCTGCAATCCAAAACACTTCAAGTCTCTGGTTCTCACGTTGCTGAACATAGGCAAACTTCTTCTTTCTGCTTCTTCCCTGGCTAGATATACCTGTCCCCTAGCTTCTCTTCTGGCTATCTGTTACCCCATGCATCCAATCCTTCCGGACCTGCTTCTTTGCTCTAATAGCCTTGTCGAGTATCGTTCCACCACCACCACCACCACCATTAGGCTAGGTCTGGATGGGACTTTGCACTGGCTGCAGATTTAGTCTGTGGCACTCAGCAAGTTGTCCCACAGGAATTCCCAGTTGCCCTCTATGTTACAAGTCTGTAGTTTCTCCTCCCTCTCATCAAATTCCTCAATTAGGTTGTCCCTAAATCTCTGACGATATAAAGGATCCTTAAGCTTCCAAATCCTTCTTTTCCAGATTGCTCTATTTCTTGGCATCCTTCTGGCCTGGAGTCTAAAGTCATTAATGACTAGTCTATGCCAGGGGGTACATTCTTCACCAGGGAAGGTCTTTGTATTTAGGAGCAACCATGTATCCAGTTCTCTGATGAGAATGTAATTAATCTGGCTAGCATGATTAATTGACTGGTAGGTTATCAGGTGCTGGCTGGCTTCTTGGAGTTGGTGTTGCAGATCAATAGGTTATTCACATAACAGAACTCCAGTAGCCTTGTCCCCTCTTTGTTTCAGGAGCCAATTTCATAGCCCCCATGTACACCGTGGATGAAACATTCCCATTGAAATCCCCAGTCATGCAAATGAGATCATTGTCATTCGTCTCTAAGGTAGTGTGCAGAGGAATATCATAAAAGCAATCCTTTTGTTCATTTGGTAGACCTGCTTGGTGGGCATAAGCAGAGATAATTGTTGCTGTTCTATTCTGCAAAACTAGCCTGAGCTTAAGTACTCTATTGCACACTCTGACTACCTCTATGACCCTATCCATCTATTTCTGTTGTACATGCACACTGACATTGCATATCCAGCAGAGTATACTAGCTTCATTTCTTTTGGGTCTTAGGATGTCCTTGACAAGAAGTATGCCCACACTACTTACACTGTCATTGTCACCTTCCCAGATTTTATACCCATGTATCTGCCTTTGAGGAAACTGGCTGTAGCTCCCTGCCACCTTACCTCTTGAATGCAACATGCATCAACATGCCTATATATAATATAAATAATATATATATATATATATGTATGTATATATGCATATATATTTATTTTATTTATACTATTATATGATTGAACACCATGCATCCATTTCCAAGTAAGTTTATCTTAATGCCTATACATATACATATATATAATGGTACACAATCTGAGGTTGTATGTGTAGTCGTAGATTCACAAAAAGCTATATGTTGTAACTTAAATAAGTTAAAACTGAAATTAAGTTATTCTAGTTTGTTGGTATAGAAATGTAAAATTTCCACTGTTGAACCTCTACATTTTAAGTATCCTTTATACTTTATACTTTTTACTTTTTTTTTTAATTTCAGAATGAAGAATTTTAAAATCCAGATGCATCATCAATATTTATTGTCTTTATATCAGACTAAAGGAAGAAGTTATACAGAATAGATACAATCTCATTTATATAAATCTGCAAGAGAATTTTCATGAAGTGTTTCCTCCAAATGAGTTTATTAGCAACCCTTCTTTACTTCACTAACTAGACAAATGTACAAAGGAATTTGCAGCATCATTCCAATATCAGCAAAGATAACAGTTGATGTATGGAAATATCTAAACACAAAATTATTAATATACTGTGGTGAGTAAAAACAAATTATGGAAAATGAATTGTGTGAGAACCAAATTGAAAAAGAAAGGATAGATTTTTCACATGGGATGCTGAAAGAGGAAGAGAAAACCTTATACGATTGTGATATCTGTAAAAAGTCTTTCTCTCAAAGAGGTCACCTAACTGCTCATAAACATATTCATACAGGAGAAAAACCTCATCACTGTGATTTCTGTGGTAAATCATTCTCTCGAAATGGTGATTTAAATAAACACAGACGTATTCATACAGGAGAGAAACCATATCACTGTGATATCTGTGGGAAATCATTTTCAGTAACAAGCCACTTAATTACTCACAAATATAGTCATACAGGTGAGAAGCCATATAATTGTGATATCTGTGATAAATCATTCTCTCAAAGACATATTTTAAATAGACACAAATATATTCATACAGGAGAAAAGACATATCAGTGTGATATCTGCTGTAAATCATTCTCTTTAAGCAGTCATTTAACTGCTCACATACGCATTCATACAGGAGAGAGACCATATCACTGTGATATCTGTGGGAAATCATTCTCTGTAACTGGTCACTTAACTACTCACAAGCGCATTCATACGGGAGAGAAGCCATATCACTGTGATATCTGTGGTAAGTCATTCTCTCATGGACGTACCTTAACAAACCACAAACACATTCATACAGGAGAGAAACCATATCATTGTGATATTTGTGGTAAATCATTTTCTCAGACTGGTAACTTAACTAGACACAAATATATTCATACAGGAGAAAAGCCATATAACTGATATCTAAACTGCTAAACTGATTCCATGAACAGAAAGCTTGAAAGCATCCTCCAAGATGTTAATATTGTCTCTTTCAAAAGCAAGGAAATTCAAATAATATTCATATCAAGAAATCATTATTGCACCACACTGCATTTAATTATGATTAGCATGCAACTAGAACCGTCACAACTGATCCAATTATTAAGTCTACCTATCACTCAGAATCTCTCCTAGCAAATGCTTATCCTTATAGTTAGGATTGTATGCTAATTAGTAACCCTTCAGTAAGGAGCCAGGAGATACTTTAACATCCTCCTCCACACACACACACTTCTTATTGACACTTTATAAAGCTCAGATGAGAACCAAAATTAAGTATTGTTCCCTTGTTGGGGATGATGCTGCTGCATGCACAGACATGCTTCAGCCTCTGGCGCATAGGTATGCTATTATCTTGTGCCTTTTCTATTGCTACTATAGTGGCGTTTGCACCTCGAAGTTGGCTGGGTTCATGTCACACCCACTCAGGCAGTCCCAACTCTCTTCTTTTCTCATTCCCCTTGTTGGGTTCAATTGCTTAGCCCCCCCCCACACACACACACACTTATCACTGCACCTTGTCATTCCTTCCCAGAGTGCTGGTCTAGAATTTGCTTCCTGCTCATGACTTTACTGTGCGTGATGACAACAGCAACATTGATGTCATCTATCTCGTTTGTCTTGGAGGGCTTGTGCTTGTCATGGGCATTGCTCTTTCTTCCAGCTCCAACAAATAATAAAATAAAAAGTCTTCACTCCTTCATGAGGCAGTCAGTCTAACCATTGAAGTAAAGACAAGAAAGTGTAATGACAGAAAGATGAGAGGGGAAAAGAACAAGTGTCTGACAGAAGAAATGGGATGAGGGGTTTCTGGAGGAAGGAGTAATGGAAGAATGACAGATCTGATGTTATCCTATACATGCAGATGTCTTGAAGAGAACAAGATGGAGATCAATTAAGATCCAATGCTATCCCTCATTACAGAGACAACGTGGTGCAGTGAATAATAGAGAGGTTATCAAAAAAATGGGAAACAGAATTTTTGATAAAGTATTGTATGAAAGCCTCCAATATTGTAGAAGCAGTTTCGTAAGTACCTTATGTAGCACCTGCAAACAAGTACAATGTGGAGCCTCTTCAGATAAAACCCATGGTGGTGGGAAGTTAGAAGCATAAGGTGGACATACAGAAAACATTACTATATTAAAGAGAATGGACCTGTCACATAAGGTACTTACCAAACTGCTTCCCCACCCAACTCTACTAGAAGTGAGGTGATATATGGATCCTTACTCTGTGGTACCTCATGCCAGGGAAAACTGCAGAACTCCTTTGAAAAATCCCTCCGGGTGAGCACTGTTTGGACCAATGTATATAAGTACATCACAGGGACTTGTAGTAGTACTAAGTTTTACATAGGGGCTACTATGAGCCCTGTGAAACAGGGCATTGCCTTACATAAACATTCTTTTTTCAGCCTGAAGATTAGTTCTCTACATCACTATCCAGTAGTAATTACAGTTGGTAGTGGGATGTACCTGGCCCTGTAGAAAGGAAAGCATCCCTGCAGTCTTTGTATTAAAGCTGGGTTAGAGATTATATTAGCTAGTTGTAACCCTTATTTGATAAACACAATGAGATAGGGTTGTTTTGTGCCCACCAAAAGTCTCAAATCTGTCGACACTACTGGGTAGGTTGTAACTAATGAGATAGGCTAGTCTTCAGCTCTCAACATGTTAATAGTGATATCTATGCCACCAAGCCCTACTATTTTTGCATTTGCAGAATAATGAACTGTGTCCTAGATCCTATACAAAAACACCTCTTTTGTTTATTCCCTGCATTTGCATCTCTATCGTCCTATCTGTTTATATGTACCCGTTGGCCATGATTGTCTCTGGAACTTCTTGGCAGGTACCAAATAATCCCACCACCATTATCAAGTATTTTGCAAATAGCCTGGACTCGATGGATTTCAATACCTGCCATAGCAATTTCAGATACTTGTGATTATATACCCTTTGTTGATGATTATATACACACTGTTGATGATTCTTAACAGTGGATGGAGTTTAAATGTTTGTTACACCTTTGCTGACTTGTGCAATCAACTCGGGAGGACTTACTATTGTACATGCTGGTTATTTGCATGGCAGTATGACAAGGTTTTAGTTGTGCATGTTTGATGGCATCAAGAGGTGCTGTTTGGTTATGTGACATGACAGCTTATGTATTTGTATGCATGTACAAGTGTGCACACAGGTGGCTGAAGCCAAGTGTGTGAGTGTACTTGTATTTGGTTCTGTGTGCGTGTGCAGCAGCCCCTAACTGGTGGTTTGCATTTGCCTTTGTTTTGTAACTATTTTGAATGTACTAACCCCTACCATATCTGCCAAATAGCATTTTCCTCAGCTAAATGCCATAAATTTGTCAATGGTCATTTTCTTTTACTGTCTCCTTGTGATGTATGCCACTAACTGTTGTTCCTCATCTGGTTGTGATTTTGCTGTTATAATTATTATTGATTTCTTAGTATTATTAAGGTGGTAAATTGGCAGAATTGTTAGTGCATTGGGCAAAATGCGTAGCAGCTTTTCTTTTGGCTCTTTACATTCCCAGTTCAAATTTGCTATGGTTGATTTTACATTCTTCCTTTCAGGATCAATAAAAGCGAGTACTAGTTGAGCACCTCAATGTAATTGACTTACCCGCTTCCTTAAAATTGCTGGCCTTGTTCCAAAAACTTTCAACAGCGTTAGATGCGACCACATTTTGGTCACTGTCTAAGGCATACCCCCTCATTACACCCACTCGTATACTTCTATGGTACACCTAGCTCACTTATGGTTGCTGACAACAGGATCGTTTTTTCCACAGGTGTCCAGCAGGATTATCTTGGTCTGCTCCTTTCTGTGCTGGTTGTCAATGACGTTACCTAATCAGTCTGCTCACCCTTCAGTGTCTTGTACCTAGATGACGCAACTCTAGGTGGTGCAGCTAAATCTGTAGTTAGGGACCTTCAACAGGTTATTCCCTACCTAAAGCTTATTGGGCTTGAGATCAACCCATCCGAGTCAGAAGTGATTAATGTGAGTGATGGTGAGGTTGAATTTTGAGATGCCTAACTCAATATCCAGTCTGTCTTGGAGGGGGTTTGGCTGACACCAAAGGACACTGTCTACATCCTTAGCTCCCCAATCCTCCTGAATACCTTGCAGACTTCCAAGTTGACCAAGAGATTGTGCCTCATTGACATGCACCCAGTACTCTTCCTCCTGAAGAATTGCTTTGCTCTGGCTAAGCCCCTTTTTGCACTACACAGTGTGCCATGGTCAGTATCTCAGAGGCTGCCTCAGTAATTTTGATAACACCATCTAGAGCTGTGCTGAACTGAACTGCAAAGTCTGTTTTGACAATGCTGGCAGGCAGCAGGTCAAACTGCTTATTAGATTTGGTGGCCTTGGTCTGTGATCTGCAGTGGACTGGCTCTGCTAGCCTATCTTTCTTTGGTCTCTTCCAGCTGCACCTTCATTGTCAAGATACTCCATGGGATAGCCAAACCTAATGTGGCCCAGGAACCAGAGTTGGCTCTAGCCAGATGGTCCACTGATGGGCTTACCATCCCCCAGAATAAAAAAGTCCAACCCTCAAGCAGCTAGAGACATCACTAGACTAGTACCACCTAGCCTTTCTCTGTTCTGCCTCACAGCCAAATAGTAGTACATAGTTCAAATTAATAAATACAGGGGCCTGGTCGGCTTGAGATGTCAGATGTTCTAGGACCCCATTGTACTGATTTCCTGTACAAAACAGGGATAACGACAGCTTGTTGGAGAAATACACCCTGTGAGGTTGCTGGCCATTCTCTGTGGCAGTGATTACTGTGGAGCATGGTTGAGCACACCATTTTTTATGGGGTATGTGGTGGCTCATAGCCCCATCTGGTGCTTTACCCCCCATCTTTTTTCTTTTTATTTTTATTGTCTCTCTTCTTTCCTGTTTCTTTGTATTAAATGTTCTAATAAAATTTAGTATTCTCCCTTATATTATTGCTATTACTATTTATATTATTTTATTGTTATTTTTGTTCTTACTATTGATTTTATATTGTCTGGAGTTTCTTTCTCTCTCCCTCTACTCTCTTCTTAACAACCAGAGTCATTCTGTTTATGTCCCCATAACTTAGTGGTTTCACAAAAGAGACCAATTAGAATAAATGCCAGAATTGATACAAAAAAACAAAACAAAACAATAAGTTGATTCATTCGACTAAAAAGGAAATTACTTAAGGTGGTGCCCAAGCATAGCCATAGTCTGATTGAAACAAGTAATATATTATATATCTATATATGTTTATATATATATATATATATATATATAGAATGGGACAAGAATGCAAAACATCCAGACAGTTAGGTGATATAAAAAAGGGACGACAATACATCCAGATAGACGATACAAAGAAAATAAGTACGGGTCATTCAGAGTTTTCTATCCTCAGTCAAGTTCCAGATTATCTTTGCAATTTCGGCTGGTTATACTCGAGATTGCTCCAATCTGGCCAGCCCCAAGGAAAAACTAAGCTATGGGCATTAGATTCCTTGGAAGAAAGCAGCGAATGTATACAAAAACAAGGACGGAAAAAAACCAGATTGTTACACAAATACTAATAACAGGTGTCTTTCAACTAAAGACGAATTAAATTAAGCTGGTGTGTGTGGAGATAAAGCCTTACGACAGGGATACAAGATTTCACAGGCACAGGAAGGAATATAGATGTTGCACGGACGGCGGCCAAACCAAGAAAGAAAGGTCAGGCTTGACCGAACAACGGTCACGTGGAGAGAGAGAGGTAGAGGCAGAAGGACAGAAGAAATAAGGAAGGGCAAGAAAAAATGACAGGGACGCAGTGAAGTGAAAAGGGGAGGGAAAGTGAGCATGATGAGAAGGCAAGGAAATGTGAGAGAGGGGGAATGAAAGAACGAAGTAAGCGTGAAAGGGCTGATAGAAAGAAAGAAAGAATAAAAGAATAGAGTTGTACAAGATTTAGATAAATATACACTTACATATAAGAGACCAAAGTGTACGTACGCCACTATATATATATATATATATATATATATTTAAAAAATACAAAATGGGACAAGCACGCAAAACATCCAGACAATTAAGTGATACAAAAAAAGGACAACAAAACATCCGGATAGACGATACAAAGAAAATAAGGACGGGTCATTCGGAGTTTTCTTTCCTCAGTTGAGTTTCAGATATCTTTGCAATTTCAGCTGGTTATATTCGAGATTGCTCCAATCTGGCTAGCCCCTAAATCTCTAAATCTCTGTCCATTCAGAGGATTCTTAAGCTTCCAGACCCATCTTTTCCATGCTGGTCGTCTTCTGGGCAGCCATTTAGCACTAATCCTGAAGTCACTAACTACTAATCTATGTTGTGGGGTACATTCTTCACCTGGGAAAGTTTTGGCATTTCTAAGTAGCCATCTTTCCAGTTTCCTAGCGAGAATGTAGTCAATCTGACTAGTGTGCCCACCAGACTGGTAGGTGAACAGGTGACTGGCAGGTTTCCTGGAGTTAATAAACCAAATCAATATCTATAATAAGCTATATTCTTTTTTTTTTTTTTAGTAACACTTTGGAGTTTGAAGCTGTTGAATCTGTTCTTTATAATATTCATACTTTCTAAATCATTCAACATGAGCTGGAGTCACTCTGTTTATTTTTTGCATTTGTCTCATACTGCTTAATGAAATAGTTTTCTAAAAAAATTTTTAAATAAGGAACACCGATGGACACATTTTT
>NC_068987.1:24525923-24527902 GCF_001194135.2 Octopus bimaculoides | reverse complement strand
GTATAAACAAAATACGTGTTTCACATTGGTTACACTGGCAGAAGGAACCTAAAACAACAAATGGAGTGGGAGTGAGTGACAGAGATGTTCAATGCAGGTAAACTTTAATGAGATGTTTTGTTCTGAAGTTGTTGGTATTTTAATCAAATTGAAACAAAATTTTTACACACATAGTCAAGTGATACTTTTGAGAGAATGATTTGCGACAGTATGCTTTCCCTCATGTATGAATGTGTTTGTGAGTTTTTAAATGACCTGTCTGAGAGAATGATTTACCACAGGTATTACAGTGATATGGTTTTTCTCCTGTATGAATACGTTTGTGTTTATTTAAGACGGTTCCTTCAGAGAATGATTTACCACAAATATCACAGTGATATGGCTTCTCTCCTGTATGAATTCGCTCATGAGTAATTAATTTGCGCATTTCAGAGAATGATTTATTGCAGATACTACAATGATATGGCTTCTCTATTGTATGAATAAGTATGTGAGTTGTTAAGTGGCCTGTCTGCGAGAATGATTTACCACAGATATCACAATGATAAGGTTTCTCACCTGTATGAATGCGTCTGTGTTTAGTTAAGACACTGCCTTCAGAGAAAGATTTACCACAGATATCACACTGATATGGCTTCTCTCCTGTATGAATGCGTTTGTGTATAATTAAGTCACCATTTCGAGAGAATGATTTACCACAGATATCACAGCAATGTGGCTTCTCTCCTGTATGAATGTATTTGTGATTAATTAAGCTACTTCTAGCAGAGAATGATTTACTACACAGATCACAGTGATATGGCTTCTCTCCTGTGTGGATATTTTTGTGAGTAGTTAAGCTACTTCTTGCAGAGAATGATTTACCACAGATATTACAGTTGTATGGTTTTTCTCCTGTATGAATGCGTTTGTGTTTAGTTAAGACACTTCCTTCAGCAAATGATCTACCACAGATATCACATTGATGCAGTTTCTCTCCAGTATGAATATGTCTGTGACTAGTTAAGCTATATCTCTGACAGAATGATTTACCACAAATATCACAGCAGTATGGTTTTTCCCCTGTATGAATACGTTTGTGAGTAGTTAGATTACTTTTTTGAGAGAATGACTTTTGACAGATATCACAGTGGTATGATGATTTTCCTATCTCTTTCAGCATCTCATCAGGAAAATCAACCCTTTTCAACTGTTTTTCACATTTAAGTTGGTTCTTGCATAAATCATTTCCCATCATTTTTCTTCTCTAAACACAATATATGTATATTTTCCTTTTTATTTTATAATTTATTCCAAACAAATATCTCTACTGCTATATTTCCATCAACTTATTGTTGTTGGTATTTCAATATACTGCAAACATCTTTGTTATATTTGTCCAAGTTTAATTAGAATGCAAAATCATCTTGTTCCGAAAAGTGAAGTGGACACATTTTGCTAGTAGCAAATGTCATGAGGAAATGTTTGACAGTAAGTCTGCCAAAGAAAAGGCAGGAGTTACATCTGTTCTGTAAAACATTACTATTCAGCCTTTAAAAGATATACACCTTTGATGAAGTAAATGATTCTTTTACGTTGATGTTGTTTGATTCTGAAATTAAAAAAAAAACAAAAAAAAACAGTATAAGCTATAGAGTACAAGATATATAAAGTTTTTCTGTCTCCAGAAAATCATAACACTGCTCAGTTGATGCTTAATGCATGGCATCCGAGTTTTTCTCTCGTAACCTTGAGGAAAATATAATACTTTTGAAATCACAAATTAGGCTTTTCCTCAGGAACTTAGATGCTAAACATCCTTTTGAAGGGTTTGGGTCCTTACTTCTACTATACACACACACACACACATATGAAATCACTCACTCGCTCCATTTGACCCATGACATTGCTATGCCAAATTTTACAAACAATTTTTTTCAGAATCCTAATCTTCGTATTTTTCTACGTATTTCGCAAAAAAAAAAATTCGGGGGGAATTG
>NC_068987.1:24522984-24525728 GCF_001194135.2 Octopus bimaculoides | reverse complement strand
GGTGAAGATATTTACTGCATCTTTTACTTTGTGAAAAAAAATTTTTACAATACGCTTTAAGCCCCCGCCAGGAAAAAAAACCCAGCCTACTTGATGTAAACATGCGTAAAAAACGAATACGAAAGCAAAAATTTGCACAAACGAACGGGCGGTGGGGGTACTCTCAGAAAATTCACAAGATCCAATTTTTCTCTCATAACTTTCAGGAAAATGGATATATATTGCTGAAATTTTATAGAAATACTGTTCAAATGGCACAAATTACGATTATAAAGAAATTTCTGGGGAAAATGTTTTCCGAAGGAGTGGGGGAGAAGATTTCGGAAAATTTACATGATCCATTTTTTTTCCATTCATAACTTTCAGGAAAATGGATATCTTTTGATGAAATTTTATGGAAACACCTTTTAAACAGTACAGATTACGATTATAAAGAAATTTGTGTTGTCAACATTTTAACAACAAAAAACTCCGAAATCTACAACAGGCTAACCCCCATCCTAACAAATTAACTCAACATAACCCCCAGCTCCATACATATAAACCCAATACACCAACTGACTACCACCACTCACTTACACCTGATCCTTAAATTTACAACACCCAACAATACCTCCGGTCATACTAGAGAACAACACAGAGTATATTACCAGACACAATAATTATCATACTATACAACCCAACAACATGACTCACATGTAATGTGCAAGAGAGAAGACTGATATACATGTGATATGGGAGATGGCAAAGAAATATCAAAAGGTCCAAGTGAAAGGAATGACTATAAAAGGCATGGAAAGAATTGGTGAAGGCTAACCTCAGGGAGCAGAATCTCTTAAACACTTGAGAGACTGCCAGAAAAGACCATCCAACCAATGGAAGCATACAAAAGAAAAAAATGGATATAAAAAGATGATGGTGATCAGATAGACTACTAATACAAGGTTGTAGGGAGTACTTTTGTATTTCTGTACCACAGATTAAATTTAAAAAAAAAAAAAACACATATACATTCATAGTCAGCAGTACTCCTCAGTGGATTGAAAAAATGACTGATCATCATCATTTAACGTCCGCTTTCCATGCTAGCATGGGTTGGACGATTTGACTGGGGACTGGCGAACCAGATGGCTTTTTACTAGCAACGGCCACGCTCAAATGGTGTTTTTTTACATGCCACCTGCACAGGAGTCAGTTCACTGATATTGGTGTGAATTGCCTTTTCATGTAATCACATAGTTGTTCACTTTACCATGCACCAGAGAAAAGGGCATGTGTGTGTCTATTTTGAAGTTCATAAAGAAAAAGTGCATCTGATTCCAGTTTACTATCTTAAGAAGTCTGGTGCAATCCATGCCAACATGGAAAAGTGAACATAAAAATATTGATGATAATATTTGGCTGAAGAAAACATTGGGCGAAACCATGTCCAAGACAACACAAATTTTACAATGAACGTATTCATTTATATATACATGCACACACATCTCTCTCTTTCATATACTTTTTATGTATCTTGCAAGATTCTTGATGTCAATTCGTGTTGAAACATTGTTGTATCTTGCCACTAAAAACACCAGTTGTCATACTGTATTCACACTGGGTCTTCTATGTTTTGTTATTGTATTTATACTTTTTGAGATGTGTACAATGGCAATGATGCATAAACATTTCAGAAAACATCCAAAAGAAAATCATCTTGATTGACAGTAAAATTTATCGTGCTGTATCTTCATTTAGCATGATCCATTGAAACTACTTTACTCACATTCTTTTTAAACCACCAGTTGTGTTCCACCCTCATCCAATATCCTCACTTCTATTGTCTCTTTCAGATATCATATAAAACAACCGATCCAATCCTATCGCCACTTCACTCCAAACTTCCAAGAATACCTTCCTGCCAACTTTATCCCTACAAGCATAAATTTGCAGAAGTTCAAGAAATTGAGCACCACCTATATTGTCTAGAAGAAAATTGAAGAAATGTGTTCTTTGCACTTCCTTGTTAGACTAGGTTTCAAATCACAGGACGTATATTAGTTATACTTAACATCATCAATCTCACTACATTGTTATATATTTTATGTTGGTATTTGTTGATATGTAAGATTCTGGAAATATTTTTTTTTAATTAAGTACACATTTTATTTCTTAGTGAAGAAAATATAAAAGAGTTATTTTCCTAATATACTTTATTTATTTGTATTGTGTGAAATGTCAAACATAATAGCAGCAGTAATACCTATCACAATTTGTGGCATGTATCACCAGTCTTTTGTCTTAGTACTCATGGAGATTCCACAGCACAAAAGTAATATTTTTATTATATCTACCAGTGTATATATTATCAGAGTCAAAATAACATGGTTTCTTCACAATCACAATATACTCTACATTTGATATTCATGTTTTGCTTTAAAGTATTTCTGTGTTAGTTAGACAATACTGGTACTGACTTATTAAGGTAATCATGTCAACCACATATTAAGTTGTAAGCATATAAGTATACACACACACAGATATCTGTACACGTATGAATAATTTATGTTATGGTGGGTAATGTATTATACAGATTTTTTGCATTGGTACACGGCCATAAATTTACTGGGGTGGTTTCAAATCGTACAGCATATAAAGGGACATAACTGTACCCAAGACAGCATGCACTGTCAGTTCTGCATTTATAACTGTGTTGAGTAGGCGTGTAGTCTAGTGGTCAGGAGCACTGGAATCCAGATAAT
>NC_068987.1:24514936-24522682 GCF_001194135.2 Octopus bimaculoides | reverse complement strand
ATATATATATATATATATATATATATATATATATAATATATGCCCCCTCCTCTCTCAAAATTCCTTGTCTTGCAAGTCACTTGGTGAACTTGCCGGCGATGGTGCCACATAAAAAGCATTCAGTCCACTCTATGGGATAGTTGATATCAGGAAGGGCATCCAACCATAAAAAACCATGCCAAAACAGACAAAGTAGTCTGTTGTAGTCCTCTACCTGGCTGGCTCCTGTCAAACAGCCCAACCCATGCCAGCATAGAAGACAGACATTAAATGATGATGATACATATATATATCTTTGAGTTTGTCCCCGACTACTACCTGATAACCGGTGTTGGTTTGTTTATATCCCTGTAACTTCGTGGTTCAACAAAAAGGAAACGATAGAATAGGTTCCAGGCTTAAGAGAGAAGTAGTGGAGTTGACTGAGCCAATTAAAATCCTTCAAGGCAGTGCCCCAACATGGTTGCAGTCCAATGACTGAAACAAGTAAAAGATAAAAGATATATGTGTAATTTTTTATCTGTTTTACTTGTTTCAGTCTTTGGACTGCAACCATGTTGGGGCACCACCTTCAAGAGGTTAGTGGAACAAACTGACCCCAGTACTTATTTTTCTGAAGCTTGGTACTTATTTTATCAGTCTCTTGTTGAACCTCAAAGTTACAGGGACATAAACAAACCAACACTGGTTGTCAAGTGGTGGTGGGAAACAAACAGAAATATAAAGACACACACATAGATATGTACATATATGTTTCTGTCTACCAAATCCACTCACAAGGCTTTGGTCAGCCCAAGGTTATAGCAGAAGACACTTGCCCAAGGTGCCACACAGTGGGAGTGAAACTGGAACCATGTGTTTCGGAAGAAAACTTCTTACCACACAACAATGCTTGCATTTATATACACACAAACACACACACTTATGTAGACACTTTGGATGACAGAGCTAATCTGTTGCTCAGTTTAACACCACCACCCAGCCTTTGTGCACTTTTAATAGTCCATTCTATCAAAAGCATTGAAACTAGATCCCTGGTCTGAAGATAATTTGATATTTTGATAGGCTACTTCCTTGTGTAGTATCTCCATTGGCAGTTTCAAGATGGAAATGGTTCTCAAACAGAAGCTTGCCACTAGATGCATCCATAATATGCTCTCTATAATTAATATCTTCTGATTATACTTTCTTTGCTAGTAAGCAGTGACCCATGTGATTTTCATTACACACCATGTTTCAGAGGTCTTGCAAGGATAATGGACACTCCTTTTTCACCTTTGAATAATAAAATGTGTCATGCAAAGAGAGTTGTAGAGAATTGAGACTGTTAAATATTACAGATATCAATTAAATGACTTTCTGTCAAACTTGATATGCAAAAATTCTAAAACAAAGCATTTTACAATAAAACTGTTTAAAAGTATCTTTATACAATTTTCCCAAGATTTACCTTAAATTCCAGTCTAGTACATACCTCTCTGCTTGGATATATTCTAATAATATTTTTTTTAAATAAGTTAGTTTTTCAAGTGTATTTGTAACTAGTTAGATCAGTAATCTTAGATAATACTTTATCACAGATATCACAGTGGTATGGTTTCTCACTAGCATCAGTATGTTTACAAACAGTCAAGTTATTGTTAAGAAAGGACATTTTATCACAGATATCACTTTGATATGGTTTCTAACGTGTGTGAGTACGTATGTGAACAGCCAATGTACTATTAGAAGAGAATGTTTTACCACACAACTCACAGTTGTATGGTTTCTCACCTGTGTGTGTTCGTTTATGAACTGTCAAGATATCATTACGAGAGAATGATTTACCACAGGTATCACAACCGTATAGTTTCTCACCTGTGTGAGTACGTTTGTGAACATTTAATGTACAGTTAAAAGAGAATGTTCTTCCACACAATTCACAGTGGTATGGTTTTTCACCTGTGTGAGTACGTTTGTGAACAGTTAAGTCACAGTTATGAGAGAATGTTTTACCACAGATATTGCAGTGATATGGTTTCTCACCTGTGTGAGTACGTTTATGAACAGTCAGAGTACTATTAGAAGAAAATGTCTTACCACACAATGCACAGTAGTATGGTCTCTCACCTGTGTGTGTGCGTATATGACGAGTCAAATGTTCATTCACAGAAAACGTTTTACCACAGACATTACAGTGGTATGGTTTTTCACCTGTGTGAGTACGTTTGTGAATTGTTAAAACATCATTGCGAGAGAATGTTTTCCCACAAATATTACAGTGGTATGGTTTCTCACCTGTATGAGTACGTTTGTGAACAGTCAAGTCACAGTTATGAGAGAAAGTTTTACCACAGATTTCACAGTGGAATGGCTTCTCTCCAGTGTGTGTACGTTTGTGACTAGTCAAATGTCCAGTTCGAGAAAATGTTTTACCACAGATGTTGCAGTGGTATGGTTTGCCACCAGTAGGTGTACATTTGTGTGATGCCAAAGCAGCATCTGTACTGAACCCTTTACTACAATTTTTACAATGGTAAACATTTGAATTTGTGTGAAATAATTTATGTTCATTGATATCTTCACTTCTGGTAAAGGTTTTTACTTTGATGTCACAGTGGCATGATTTCTTCCCTACATTTTCACTTTGGTGAGGAAATTCATTATTCTCATTTTGTGTTTCTTCATAAACCAGATTCTCGCACAGTCTCTCTGTCATAATGTTATTTGTTCACAAAACACAATCTTTCTGTTATATTGTGAAGCCAAACTAGTTGTTTATAAGGCAAAGTGACAGTGAGATTAACATACTAGGCCATGGAACACATGATTATTATGCTGATGGTAGTCTTAACCAACAATAGAAAACAAATATTTGAAAAAAATCTGCCATTGTGTCCTAGCTTTAAAAACAACTTTTCAATGGTATGTGAAGATGGATGCATTTGTTAAGATTGTTATTTTCTAATTAAATTGTTGTGAAATTTTTTGATATCCATCATCATATAAAATCATCCACAAAAAAGATTTCCAATCAACTTTAGAAAATCTCTTTTAAAATTATATCACTTCTGTCACATGTCTTTTTATAATGCCACTGGTCAGTTTTTCATATTCTTCACAAATTAGTTGTGTGAGAAATTGTCACATCAATGATACCAGATAACTGAAAGATAGAGACAGTATAATATGAGACAATTAAAAGTCAATACAAAGGACGTTAGAAGACATTTAACCAGAGATATTGAAAGATAGAACAACAAGGAAGAGAGAGAAAATATCCACAGAGAAAAGATGTATAGTCACAGGCATGCCTGTGTTTGTTAATGTCACTGTGTGACCATTTGGTTCTGGGTTTAACCCCACACTATAGCACCTTGAACATGTGCCTTTTCTTATACCCAATACTTTGTTAATGGAATTTGGTTGATAGAAAACTCTAACAAATGTCTATGAACAATGTACATGCATGTGTGTGTGTGTTTGATTGTGTGACTGCCTACATTTAATATATGTTGCATCACTTTATATCCCATCAGTTAGCAGTTTGACAAATAGACTCAATAAAATAATTACCAGACGGAAATTATTACTGGAGCTGCTTAAGCCAACTAAACTTTTAAAAGCAATGTCCCAGCATGGCTAAAGTTCCGTGAATGAAACCAGTAAAATGTATGAATATATAAATTGTCTATAAAAAGATGTGTAAGTCAGATAATCATGAAAATGCCTTTATTTCATTTCATTTTAATGAAAGAAAAGTACCTGGAAGTTATTTGAAAGATTTCCTAAAGATACAAAAATGGTCAAGAAATGGTGAGTTGGTTTGTTGGGTCAGGGACATTTGGACAGCTTGATGACAACTGGTAAGGATTAAAGCTAACACCAGTACACACTGTTCAAAGGTGATGGAAGGAACATAGTTCTAAGATTGTGTACATGAGTTAGAGGAGAGTAAATAAGGATGAGGGCATTGCACAACTGTGTAGGTATGTCACAAAGTCAACTCATGCGAATTATCCACCACCTCCCGAAAAAATTTTTCACAACAAATTTATGTAACTGTAATCTTTAGCATCTGAAAAGTGATTCTGAAATTTTTCATTAAAGAACATCTATTATCTGAAAGTTATAAGGAAACAAAGTTGGGGAGCAGACTTGTATAGATATGCCAGTGAAAGAGATATTTTGATGAATGCATACAGTGTGGAGCTATAAGTCAAGTTTTCATGGTACAAATAAAGGTGAAATATACTTAAACAAGAGAATGAATTCATATGATTAAAGATAAACATTATCTTTCTGTTCAAAGATGTGGGGAATAATGAATATCAGAATGGAGTGTCAATTGGAAAACATCTTTTATCTTTTGTTTCACTCATTAGATTGCGGCCATGCTGGGGCACAACCTTGAAGATTTTCAAGCCTGGTACGTATCATATTAGTCTCTTTTGCCGAAGTTACGGGCACGTAAACACACCAACACCGGTTGTCAAGGGGTTGTGGGAGACAAACACAAAAACACACCTGTGTATGTATATATAAGCTTCTTTCATTTTCCGCTTACCAAATCCACTCACAAGGCTTTGGTCAACTCGCGGTTACAATAGAAGACAAGTGCCACGCAATGGGACTGAACCCGGAACCATATGGTTGGGAAGCAAGCTTCTTACCACACAGCCACTTTTGCGTCTCACTACATCCTTACCTTCGTGAAATTTCTTCTTTATTTCCATTTCTTTTTACTTTTATCGAACACGTCAAAACAGAGATGTGCGTATTATGACATGTAAACAACAAAGACCGTTTATATAAATTATACTTACATATTAAAATAGATCCAAGAGAAAGATGTCACAATGTATTTAAACAGACAGAGTGAACAATGCCAGCGTCAAGAAAATTTTTACCTCAAGCATTAATTTCCATTTTCAAGTCAATGTACTTAAGAATGTTGCATGTATTCTTTATAGAGGTAAATATCGATCATCTTTATATAATTCGATTCCCTAAGTGTCAGTTGTAAACTGGATTTGAGTAAATAAGATGTTTATCGAACAATAAGAAGAAATGAACAGGAATATTTGAGAAGTTTTAACAAGAAACTATCAGGGGAAGTAACTATATCTCTATTTTAAAAATACCTTTAAATATAGTCTTCTAACCAATATACGTATTGCTTTACCCTAAATATTGTATAATTATCACCAACACGGTAATCTTTTTATTCAACGACATAAAAATATATATACCCTTTGCAGTAGCGTTAATATTTTTGTAAAATTTTTCGAATAAGCATTTTAAAAAACAATAAGAAAATCAGAGCAACCAGAAGTAAGAATGAGTTAAAGTTAAAATTCTAAACATTTCTGTGACGCAGAAACATTTGTAAGTAATGTGGTGATGCTAAAGTCTTCGGCTAATATATAGTGATATAATAATTAATTATGATAGTTCTTTATTGATGTCTACTAATTTATTTTTCATAATCAAATGGAGATTTGAATTTCAATAAAAAGGGCAAAAGATATATTCACTCGCAAGCAATAAAAAAAATTACACTTCCAACAGAAATAATACACACCAATGCAAAGGCGCCACTGGAATGTTTTTTAAAAATACTGTAATATAAACTGCATTTGCGTGTTATAATTATTTTGATCAGACAAGAAAGCTGGACATTTTTCTTCTGCAACTGATATACTTCTGAGCTTTTTAGCACTATATGTATATGAGATGCTATCTCAAGACAAATGCCGCAGTTTTGTGGCTTTCAACAGTATGTCTACATGATTAAGATATGTAGAATCTCACACACACAGGTGTGAGAGGTACTCGAGGACATAGCTGGTAATTTAATAAAACAATTATAATCTTTCAAAAACAAAATGCATATAAATAAGAATGTCTGTTTATTTTCGATAAACTTTCTTATAAGATTATTTTGCGAATCTGCCTTGAGTTTTGATGACTGCTTCAATGTGGTACCGAAATCGTTGACAAACATGACTGTGTAAGAACGACCGTGCGAACCAAAGGAGAAATGGTGACGAATGGAAAACAGGCTCCTTTTTAACGCGTCACACGGTCAACACAAAAATATATGAATGATAATATGTTATAATTCTATAACATAGAGAACTAAGAAATGCCAGTAAGGAAGACGACAGGAACGCAACCGATAAAGATGTATAACAGTAATATTTATTGGAGCATTAAACTGTAAGTCTGTGTGTGTGTGAATGCGACATAATGAAACACAATATAAGACAAAGTCATGTAAACAAAAGCGTGTGTGCAAGTAATACATGTATGTGAATGTAAGAGATACATAGTAAAGAGTCAGTAACACGTATAAGAATATACCAATTCTGTTAAGGTACACCGTAGTATTGATAATCTGTATGTAAGAGGTTAAGGCAGAGCTAAGTCACGTGTCGTGATGTTGGGGCTTCTATGCCGCGCCGGATTCTTGATACAGATGATTTCTCGCAGGCTGAGTTCTGGCTGTTATTTTCGTGGTGAGCAAATCACACAAACAGGATTGAGAAGCTGCGGTTAGCTGTTGGTAGCTTGTGTACGTGTAGAAATCATGTTGACGCTGGTGGGGACGATGCTGGGGATCTATTTCAAAACGGGGGCACCAGTATTTTCTTAACGAAACACTTTGAAACTTGGGACACTGGTAGAATGTGTCATATAAAACATCTTTTACTCTTAGTCTTCTTAACAAAAAAACGTACATCACAAGTTATTCCATGTTAAAGTTGTCGTATTTCTGTAATTTCAACCAATCACTGACGTCTATTCAGCTGAATAGAGTTACTGCTGGGCGGTCATAAAAATGCTATTCCCTGTGACATATTTCATCCGGTTTAATCGTAATTTATACGCATATATTGTTTATATAATAAATTACGCTGTGCGTATCTATGTGTGTAACAATTCTAGAGTTCGGGTTAGTTTTAGGGTTAGGGTTAGGGGATTAATACAATATACACCGTTACAGCGCTAACTGTTTTCAACTGAATAGACATCAGTGATTAGTAGAAATTATCGAAATAAGACAATTTTTTACATGAAATAAATTCGAATACAAAAATTTTTTTCTGTTCTATAACACAAAATAGATAAGTATACGAAGTTTGAAAGTCTTTCGGTACCAAAAACACTACATAAAACATAAATGAAAACTGGTGCCCCCGTTTCGAAATAGATCCCGATGCTGGTAGTCGTAGTTGAACGAGGGTGTTGATGTCGTCGCTGGACTGGCTAATTGGTGTTATACTGGCTGGCTGTGTTACGCGTGTGGTCAAACGACCAGATCTTAGAAGATCTGAGCCGCGACGAATTGACGCGGATAATTAGGGCTATTTATATAGGGGCTCCAGAATCATCAGAAAAATACTCTCTCACGTGACCTTATTAATGGCTGTGGTTGGTCGATTTGCGTCCTGGCGGCAAATGAACTGGAGACAATTGCCGCGTAAATAATAGTCAGTCAGGTGATGACACAGCAAGCTGCTCTCTACTACGCCCGCACTTGAATATATATACTAGTGAGAGAAGTGTTCACTACAACTGCACTAAATGGTTCTTATTAATTTCGGTTGGACAATGGCAGCCCTCAAGGAAGCTAGGGTATTATGAGGATGCCGAGTCCCTTTCAATAACGCGTCAAATATAGTAGTCCATGGTATTTAATTCTAGAGAGTTTGGAGTCCAAAGTTTAGTGATCGTAAAAATTGTCTGACATCCATTCATGGG
>NC_068987.1:24511940-24514011 GCF_001194135.2 Octopus bimaculoides | reverse complement strand
AATGACATAATTACCTCGTGCTACGGATGAAATCAAAGCAACAGTTAAGGAGTGGCATATTTTACCACGACAGACACGTACACAGCATCGAATACCACGATGTGAGTGAAAGCTGCTCTCACTGTATTGTCCGGTGTCTGGTAATCCCTTCGATACTGACATCAAACCAAAAAAAGAAACCTGACCACAGAGTGTGGGTAATTATGTCAAATGTCACTGGCAAAGTGCATTCAGCTGATTGCAACTGTTAAAGCAAGTCACTGAGCATGCGTACATGTCATACGGGAGAGTTCCAATCAGGGGTGGATAACACCTTATAGGAAAGCCCTATATGTATGTATGGATCGTCTGTAAAATCATTCTAAGTTACAGAGCAGTATATATTAAAGTTAGATAAGGCCGGTTTATGGGATCACCTTAGGTTTCACGTCCATAAAGGGCTTAGCTTTATGGCGTATCATAAGATCTCAAAACATGTTGGCGTAAGGTCGCTCAGGGAGTGGCCTCTCTAGAATATAGAAGGAGAAAAGGACCCTGCTACTCAATGTCAACAAAGAGGATTGTTTCCCTTTGGCTATAGATGCCGGTGAACCTGCCATCCTTAATGTTCAAACGGGCCAGCAGGAATTTCTTGAAATGTAAACATGGTCCGAAGATCTCCGTTCTGGAGTTAAGGATGTTCCCTGAGTCGAGGGAGTCCTTTAGGATCCTCACCCATTCCGCTATGCTTAATTTACAGCGCTTGTTCCTGTTTATGTAGGTATCGCCATAAAGCTATGCCATTTATGGACGTGAAACCTAAGGTAATCCCATAAACTTTAATATATATACACTCGGATCTTAAGTCACTTTGTTACTTCTGAAAAATATTAATAAAAATATACGTATACTCATATTTTGAGTTCTATCTGGATCAACATACCTATGTGTGTTTACGTGAGCAAAATAATGCCAGCTTTACTACGTAATTTTCACAACTTACGAATTTATCGCTAAAACCGGAAGAAGTAACATGGACGTTAACGTAGCGGAGATTCACTTAAATAAATCGAAATCTTTACCTAGCAGCAATTTTACAACCAAAGCACCACTTTAATTTCCTTGGTTTACACACTGGCACAACACACTGATTCACTGTTTATATCTAACAACGGTAAGTTTACGAAGATTTGCCTTAAGGCTATAAATAATAGAATTACGTCTTACTTCTAGCATACAATAATAATATAGAAGTGAAAGTACGTAGCACCATTTGAAAAAGATATAGAATATTTCTGCGTTCTGACTTTGATGTACGAGACCACACTTCTAATTAAACTCAATTAGTGATCTGTTGTTTGAAAACCCAGTATTGGGTGTTACTTTCGATATAAAATGTCTTTGATGACCGATTATATATATATGTGTGTGTGTGTAATATACAGTTGTAGACTGACAAACGAAATTTTACGAGTATTGACACAATTTGTTTAATCTTTAGTTGATAGTAAACACAAACTATTAATGCTCTTTGTGTGTCTAATATGAAATATGTAATCAACACTTCCACAAGAAGTGATGAATGAAGCGCGATGTTAGTAAATATTGATACAATTATACATTTACTGAAGTGGGAAAATATAATTTTTTCTTGGGGTATATGAAAATAATTCAAACTCCATCTCCGTGACAAACAACACATTTTAATGTTAATTAGTTGAGCCTATTTAAAGATAAGAAATGGAGCTTCTTCAGAAACGCATCTCTCCAATTTCGTTAGTGTTAATTTTAATGTTGCCTAAGAAATGATATCAAAGAACGGTATTAATTTCTTTTTTCCGGTATGTACGGGAGAGGACGTCGGACATGAGGTATAACTACAGATTCCCTCACCCCGATTTGGATGATCATAACTTTCAGAAAAATGGATATTTTTTTAATGAAATTTTCTACGAATATGTGTTATATCATGTAGATTCCGAATATACAAAATTTTTGGGGGAAATGTTTTAGGAGGGGGTGGGGTGGGAAATTTCGGAAAATTCACCGGAGTCCATTTCAATTCGTCTTAACTTTCAAGAAAATGGATATT
>NC_068987.1:24502500-24510000 GCF_001194135.2 Octopus bimaculoides | reverse complement strand
AGAATATTAAACAGAGTGGAAAATAAGGCTGTGAGAATTACAGTGAAATATTTTGTCTGTGAGACATTATTAGTAACATTTTTCTACTTGACTGTGAAGAATTTGAACAAGAGAATTTTATTTTCCTTAGACTTGAACAGATTTACAAAGTAGTTCTCAATATCTTCAAATAGTAATGAAGGTCGCAATTGATGGAAATATAATAGTAAAAATATTTGATAGAAATAAAGTAAAAATATGAAAAGGTGTATTTTGTAATAAAAGAAGGAAAATATGGAAAATGAATGATGTGACAACTAAGATAACTGTAAAAGTCACTCAAAGAAGGATTGATTTTCCTGAGGAGATGCAGAAAGAGATAAGGAAAACATCATATCACTGTGATATCTGTAAAAAGTCATTCTCCCAAAAAAGTAACCTTACAACTCATAAACGTATCCATACAGGAGAGAAACCATATCACTGTGATATCTGTGGTCAGTCATTTTCTAGAGGAAGTGTCTTAGATATTCACAAACGCATTCATACAGGAGTGAAACCATTTCACTGTGATGACTGTGATATATCATTCTCTCAGAAAAGTCACTTAACTATTCACAGACGTGTTCATACGGGAGAGAAACCATACCACTGTGATAACTGTGGTAAATCATTCTCTCAAAGAAGTCACTTCACTATTCACAAACGTATTCATACAGGAGAGAAACCATATCACTGTGATATCTGTGGTAAATCTTTCTCTGATGGGAGTGCCTTAACTAGTCATAAGCGTATTCATACAGGAGAGAAACCATATCATTGTGATATCTGTGGTAAATCATTCTCTAAGTCTGGTAACTTAACTACTCACATATATGTTCATACAGGAATGAAACCATATAAATGAACTCTGGTAAATGATTCTATCAAAAACTGTCACTTCATTAAACATGTATGGGTTCATGCAGAAGAATAGGTATATTTTATGAAAGAAATATCTTATATAGTAATATATATATTCACACATAACAAAAAATATAAAAGTGTGATAACACATGCACCATGTTTTACATGACCCCAACTATATCTTGACTGGTTACATAATTTACTACTGTGATATTTAAATGAAAATCTTTTAAAATACTCATATATTCCATCTAACATTTCTGAAAGGGAGAAATTGTAAAATTTATCTATTTAACCTTGAAGGTAAATAACTGAAATGTATTTTGTAGATGGAAAACAACACTGTATTGGTTTTATGTTACAAATAGGTACACAAACAGTAAAAGGAAATATTTCATCATACCATAATTGGATATACATATAATATTTAGGTTTTATAGTCATGTTTTCATGTTTGTATGTAATATCTGTTATGTATGTATCAAGTTAGAGAATGATTCAGTTGTTATATAATTTTATGATTTCTTTTAGCCATAGCCTGATTCTGTTATGACTTAGTTATACTGAATATTTTACTTCCAAATATCCATGTAACTGTAACTTTAATACAAATGGTATAATTTGTGAATCTTCACCATCCACATCAATGTTTCAATGCTCATTCCATATGATTCTGTAACATAGACATGTCTGACATATAGGACAACATCACTTTTTTTTAATCTTCTGTCATTTTAAACCTGGGTGTCAGAATCGTGAGTTCTGGCCTCATCACTCTCTGTAAATTAGCCAGAAATTTAAATAAAGTTTAATCTACTTCAGTTTGGGTAAAATTGAAAAGTGTTTACCATTTCCATTAAGACAATCTCTCTGATCCTGCTGAGCCATCACCATCACTTTCATTTTCTCACTTGTGGTCGCTTTCACTTTGATTGTATCTCGTATGAGAACTCCTTTGCAAATTTGGTAACCTATGGTTTCCTCCCATTTATTATTTCCAGAAATGTATTCTAATGACAAAACTTCCATTTTAGGTTCAGGAAATACTCTATATCTGACCTATCACTGAACCTCTACAAATCTAAATTACACCCCTATTGTTGTTATGCTCTCATCACTAAAAATCTACTGCTGCTAGACCATATCCAGGTAATTTGGAAAGACACTCTAAAAACTAGCTGCTGATATACTATTTCTCGTTGATATTCCATACAGCTCTAATTTAACAATTTCTTTTCTTGTAACATAGTAACTTGCCACTTCCATCCATGGCTGTGCAATCCACTAAGCCATTGCATTAAACACTTTAATCAATCCTTTATTCTTAGAATTGCACCTGTTTTATTCTTTTATTTGTTTCAGTTATTTGACTGCGGCCATGCTGGAGCACCGCCTTTAGTCGAGCAAATCGACCCCAGGACTTATTCTTTGTAAGCCTAGTACTTATTCTATCGGTCTCTCTTGCCGAACCGCTAAGTTACGGGGACATAAACACACCAGCATCGGTTGTCAAGCAATGTTGGGGGGACAAACACACACACACACACATATATATATATACATATATACGACAGGCTTCTTTCAGTTTCCGTCTACCAAATCCACTCACAAGGCTTTGGTCGACCCAAGGCTATAGTAGAAGACACTTACCCAAGGTGCCACGCAGTGGGACTGAACCCGGAACCATGTGGTTGGTAAGCAAGCTAGTTACCACACAGCCACTCCTACGCCTGTGTGGAATTCACTATGGTCTACTCTCATAGAACTCTAGTTATGGCGATAACAGATAGGGTGCTAACCCTGGCCAGTTCACTTCTGTTGATTATGAAATCAAAAATGTTGTTAATTTGAGAAATGTTCTAGCTTGGGCAAAGCCAAGATTTAGTATGACAGTTTTGAATGCTGACGCTTAGTCACCATTTGTCTGCATATGTGATAGACAAGCTGGAGGAAGGAAGGTTAGTAAGGTTTTATATTCAGGCATCAAAAGAATTATAGCTGAAAATGAACTGTTCAGTTTTAAAGAATTTATCAACTGTTCTAAACTCAATTGTTACCGTTATAGGGGAGGAGAATTATATGCACAATGATGTTTCTCATAGATTTTTCACATAAATTCTCAATTCTCTTCAGCTTAAATTGGCTTAAGTCGCTGAAAGAATACTTCTATAGTTCGAATGTGTAACTTTTGATTGGTGTATATAGCATGTGTACATAAATATGTGTGTGTATGATGATATATACATATGGACATATCGTCAGTGTGTTACTCCTGGCTTCCATGCTGTCGTGTTGGATGAGTCATCACAATCCAAATCAGTTCTTATTCAGATTTCTGCCCTCCTGGATAGATCAAGAGACTACATCTTGCTTATACACTCCATTTCTGATGTAGTTCCTAAAGCTATATATGCATCCTAACACCAACCGCATAACAGATTATATGTAATACCCTCTCTGGCATCAGTATCAAAGGTTGCGTCCACAACAAGACTAAAGTATCCCCCTGACCCTATGTTATCCTTTTCAGAGTGTAGTTGATGCATTTTATTGTAACACTGGCCTTAAGATTCTTTTGTATTCTGCAATATTAAAAAATCTTCATTATTTTATGCCTTCATTTATTCAAGGCCACATGAGCAACAGAGTGAATGGATGAGAAAGCAGAACAGAATAACCAAGATGAAAGTGTGAAAATAGAATAAGATTGAGAAAACTGATTGAGGCCAAAGGAAGGAATAAAGGAAGAGAGAGAGAGAGAGATAATAACAGAGATGGACAAAAAGAGAGGGATTGATGGCTAACAGTACAGATGAGTCATGACAAGTGTGTTGAATGTGACCCAATGCAGTCCCTTATCACACAGACATCAATATGAGAAAGAGAAGTACAGATTGAATGCAAATGTCAGTTACACATGAGGATGTCATCTACATATCTGGTGAAGAAGGTGCATGAGTGGTAGTTACTGAGTACTTTGCACTCCAGCCAGTCTAAGTAAATAATACCTAGTGGGCCTGAAAGGCTAGCTCCCATTGGAAGATCTGAACACTATGAATTTTTGAGAAAGTCAAAGTGTGTGTTGGTGGCAATGACCAATAAGTCTGTGTGGATATCAAAGGTGGTAAGTTTGAAGCAGTATAGGTCCAATGATGCAATGTATTCCATTAGCAAGTCAACAGCAGGGAGAGCAGAAACTGAAGTGGGATTATGTCCAGGCTGAAAATGTATCTATTACATCTGAGAGTATCAAATTCAAGTTGGTGTAGTTGTTGGATGACATCGAGCTAATTATATGTCTCAGGATTCTAGAGATGAGGCACAAGATTTTGTAAAATGGCCCTCTTATGTTGGATACTATGGTTTGATTTGGAGATTAAGTCTCTGAGTGTCTTGAGCAGGTGGTACAAGGTAGGCAACCTGTTGTTACACTTAGTGAAGTTATTTTTAACACTTCCTGGAAGTTTACACTGATTGCAGATGTTGACCAAGGTGTTATTGATGATGTCTTCCAGTAGGATTCAGTTACTCCATTGACTTTGGTGTAAGTCCAACTGTTACTGAGGTGTTGGTACACTAGGCTACTGTAAGTGTCTGGCTTAATAACACAAGATTCTTTGTCAGAGGAGAGGTATATCTGAGGTTCCTTACAGTGATAAGTTGTGATGTATAAAATTTATGGCGTAGAGGAATTGGCATATCTGTCCATGATGGTGAAAATGGACTGCTTAAGCCTAGAGAGTTTACTGTCCAGGTAAAGGTAAGTGGAGTGTAATGTCAGGGTGGTAGACAAAGAAATTGTGACAAGTAGACTGGTTGGTCTCTCAGGTGGTGGAGTTGGAGAGACATCATGATTAAATATCCATTAGAGATTGTATGCTGGATTCCCTGTTACCAGTATCTGACAAATATACTCATACATATATATTTGTGTATGTATATATAAATGCACATAAATCCAACATGTACAAGGGAAAACATTGTATGGTGTGAAGGTTCAGAAATGCTAAAGGGAGTATAACAAATTAAAAAATGGTGATTTTGATTTTTTGGGGTTGGGTATCAATCAAGAACGTCAACTGTTCTCAATAATAATGCAGCAAAACAGCAATTAAAGAGGATCTGCGTCAAGTGATAGGAACTTATTCCAGATTGGGAACGTGTATAAAAACGGGGGCTGGGTACCTCATGAGCTGTTCCCCAAGAATAAAGCAGAGCTTTGGCAATTTGCAAATCAAAATGAAAAAAAAGATGCCTTTTTAAATCAAAATGTAACAGGTGATGAGAAATGGATCTATGCCATCAATAAATGTAAGAAGCAGTGACTATCACCAATTGAAAATACAGTTCCAACACCTGAACCAGATCTACACTGAAATTAAGATTTTGCCTTGTATTTGGTGGAATACAGTTGGTATTGTTCACTTTGAATTATTGAAACAAAGGAAAAGTATCCTCACAGAACTTTGTCAACGACATGAATGTGTCGATCAAGTTTTACTCAAAAAACAGCCACCTCCAGTCAAACTTGCAACATGATAACGCAATGCTACATTCAGCAAAGACAATCCAAGAAGAGATAAATTCATTAGGTTGGGAAGCTCTAACTCACAGATTTTACACTTGTTCAGTCTTTATAAGTGGGAAAACATTCAGAAGCATGAATGATATCAAAACAGCACTCCAAACACTTTCTTCTTTTGAGGAACTTGATTTTTTGCTCTTTGTTTTTCATATATTATATATTATAGTTTCTTACATCTGTAAAAATGGCTTATTAATGAGCACTGCTGTTTATAATCTCCACGATGAGATTGGTACATTCTTCTTCTTCTCGGATTTATTTTAATTGATCAATTGAAACATATGTCGGTGATACAGTGATATAAATGATTTAAATAACATCTTGTGCGTTTCTCTCTATTTTCCATTACTCTTATATATATACATACTGCTTTTAGGCTTTCACTTTATACTTGCCAGCTCAATTTGATTCATTCTCAGTCGAAAGATGCCTGTTGTTATATTCTTGTTGTTTGTATTTGTAATTGTATACCATGTTCTCCGTTTTTTGTCTTTGTTGCTGTTCACATTCACTAGCTTTCTTACTTAAAATCTAATGCTCTTAGCTTATACTTTTTTGGGGGCAACCAGATCGAACCGTCTCAAGTATAGCTGCCCGAAATGGTAAGGACATCTGGTATCTTGACTGAAGAAAGAAGGCCACAAATGACCCGTCCTTTTTTTCTCCCTGTCCTTCTAATTCTTGTTTCTCCTGTCCACCTTTGTATCATCTATCTGTCCGTATGTTTTATTGTCCTCTATTGCATTTTTGTCCCATTTCTTATATATACATATAAAAATTAATTTTAATCCTTCAGCTATTTAATGCTTTTTTTTTTGAGGCCTGCAATCACCTATATTATTGATTCTGTTATTATCATTTTTAAATTGTTACACTAGATAATAACAGAGTCAATGATATCTTTGCAAATTATTTTCTTGTGAATTGTTTGCTCTATATTGAAATTATTTTCACACTGGTGGCTGCCATGATTTCAATGCAAAATGAATCAGTTGCAGCACAGACTTCAACACAACAGGTTGGGGCTCTCTATTATGGTAACGCATGCTGAGGAAGGTTAGGCTTTTATGCCAGTCCAGAAACTGGTCCACATGAGTCCAAATACTTGAATGTATGCTGAGAGATTGTCTTGGCCTGTTTGCCTTTGGACAGTTGATTTCTGTAGTTATTATCAGTGTATTTTGGCAATTTAAATAAGAGTTTTGACTGTTATTTCCAGCAGGTAGACATACTTAGCATGTCCTTTGATTAATTGATTAATTTTAATCCTTCAGCTATTTAATGCTTTGGGGGGGGGGGCTGCAATCGCCTATATTATTGATTCTGTTATTATCATTTTAAAATTGTTACACTAGATAATAATAGTGTCAATTATATTTTTTCATGAATTGTTTTTCACGTTAATTGTTTGCTCCATATTGAAATATATACATGCTCGATCTGTAGAAAAGGCGTAGGTAGAAACTCCATAAGATGTACCCAGTGTAAGCTATGGACACATAAGAGGTGCAGCAATATCAAAGGAAGGCTAACTAGCAAGTTAGTTTTTGTATATGGCAGATGCTCAGGAGCAATAACATTGAAAATGTGCAGAAAACAACCTTTGCCACACTCCAGGGAGAAAAACTAGAATTAGTTGATAGCTTCTGTTACCTAGATGACCAAGTCAGTAGTGGGGGAGGGTGCACTGAAAGTGTAGCTGCTAGAATAAGAATAGCCTGGGCAAAGTTCAGAGAGCTCTTACCTCTGCTGGTGACAAAGGGCTCTCGCTCAGAGTAAAAGGCAGAATGTATGATGCATGTGTATGAACAGCCATGCTACATGACAGTGAAACATGGGCTGTGACTGCTGAGGACATGCGTAAACTCACAAGAAACAAAGCCAGTATGCTCCGATGGATGTGTAATGTCAGTGTGCATACTCGGCAGAGTGTAAGTACCTTGAGAGAAAAGTTAGACCTAAGATGCATCAGTTGTGGTGTGCAAGAGAGACGATTGCATTGGTATGGACATGTGGCAAGAATGGATGAG
>NC_068987.1:24493299-24501903 GCF_001194135.2 Octopus bimaculoides | reverse complement strand
AAAATCATTCGAGCAAGGCCGTTGCCAGTGCCGCTGGACTGGCTACCATGCAGGTGGCACATACAAAACACCTTTTTGAGCGTGGTCATTGCCAGTACTGTGTGACTGGCCCTTGTGCTAGTGGCACGTAAAAGCACCCACTACACTCTCGGAGTGGTTGGCGTTAGGAAGGGCATCCAGCTGTAGAAACTCTGCCAGATCAGATTGGAGCCTGGTGCAGCCTTCTGGCTTGCCAGTCCTCAGTCAAATTGTCCAACCCATGCTAGCATGGAAAACGGACGTTAAACGATGATGATATATAGTATCTATTATACTATATATATTTAGTATATATAATATAAACCATATTCTATATATATATACAGTATATAAAATATATACTAGATGTAATATATATGATATATATAATCCATATATATATATGTATATATGATATATCATGTGTGTGTGTATATATATATATATATATATATATATAGAATTCAGTTAGAGGTTATGAAGGGATGGTGTCATACAAGGAAATACTGGTTCAATACCTGATATTTGGGGGGGGGGGGAAATAAATTTCCTTAAAATAATAATTTTGTATATAAACTGTAATTTATATTCATGCAAAGGAAAATGAAGATAATGGAGATTTGGAAGTTAATAAGTGTTTATTATCAGCAATAAATTATCATTATCCCTTACAGGTGTTTCAATTATAAACACAAAAAGCACCATCCGAATGTTGCTGATGCCAGTTAAATGATGATGATGATGATTAAATTCATATTTCTGAGCATAATTTCTTTAGAGGGTAAAAAAATATACCCTTACATGTTATATATGTTTGTTTGTAGATTGATCACAGCAGACTAAGTCTGTATGTATATATGTGTGTATATATGTATGTATATATATATATATGTGGCTGTGTAGTAAGTAGCTTGTCTACCAACCACATGGTTCAGTCCCACTGTGTGGTACCTTGGGCAAGTGTACTCTATAGCCTCGGGCTGACCAAAGCCTTATGAGTGGAAACAAGTAAAAGAATAAAAAACTGTGCCATTTCAATCTCAAGCAATACCAGGTATATCTGCTAGTAATATTATAAAAAAGAGAAGTGGATTTCCTCACAAAACCATTGTGTACCAGCTGCAACCCAACGAATCAACTTTTTTATTGAGGTGGTGAGTGTTATGTATTGAACGTCTAATCAATATATAACAAATGTATAGCATTTGCTTAGATAATTAAAAACAGCCAGTCACATAACATGCACAAGTTTAATGTGAATTTGTCCATTTTTTTCTATATATTGCAATTAAAAAAAACGAAGATACAGTTGATTAAATTAAACAGAGACACACAAGATTATAGTTGATGTTGTTACCCCTTCTCATATGTTCTGTTGTTGGTTATGCCTCTGCAACAACGAAATAGAAATTTGCAGTTTATGGCTATTTGATCCTTGTTCCTATACCTGTGCTAAGCAAATTACAAAACTTGACAACTGCATTCTCACAAGTGATGGTAGCACGAACCACCCAATTTCACACTGTAAAGTAGTTGGTGTTGTTGTTGTTGGCACTCTGTCGCTTACGATGTTGAAGGTTCCAGTTGATCCGATCAATGGAACAGCCTGCTCATGAAATTGACGTGCAAGTGGCTGAGCACTCCACAGACACGTGTACCCTTAACATAGTTCTTGGGGATATTCAGTGTGACACAGTGTGACAAGGCTGACAAGGCTGACTCTTTGAATTACAGGCACAACAGAAACAGGAAGTAAGAGTGAGAGAAAATTGTGGTGAAAGAGTACAGCAGGGTTCGCCACCATCCCCTGCCGGAGCCTCGTGGAGCTTTAGGTGTTTTCGCTCAATAAACACACACAACGCCCGGTCTGGGAATCGAAACCGCAATCCTCCAACCGTGAGTACGCTGCCCTAACCAGTGGGCCATTGCGCCTTCACAGTTGGTGTTAGGAAGGACATAAAAACCATGCCAAAATAGACAGTAGAGTATGATGCAGTCCTTGAACACATCATAAGCTGCCAAATCATCCAATCCATGTCAGTAAGGAACATGGATGTTAAATAATAATTTGCAAATTATGACACATAGCATTTACATTAAATTGAATGAAGTTACACTGTCACTTGCAAATGAACATTCAGTTTAATCATCAAATCATGAAGAAATCAGATTATAAATAAATAAAAAAAAAAAATTGTATAAATCTTCCTGATAAACAAATCATTCCCTTCATGTGAGACCATTAAATTTCGCACCAAAATATATATATATATATAAGCTACAAAAATGGATGTATACAAGATCCAGAATATATTAAGCATCATATATATAACTTCTTACAATGCAATAAAATATTATCCTTTATGGTTTATGTTTCTATTTGTAAGATAAATTGTACAATATTATCACAGGTTTTTGAGAATTCTCAATTATCTATTATACAAAGTCAGTAATGTCTTTTCTTATGTCATAATGTAGATATTGTGGTTATAAATAGTGCTGGGATGTTGTTATCACAGTTAGGTCTTTCCAGTATTTTGTGTAAAAGTTTTATAGATGTCCTTTTATAAACTTTGACATTCATCCCGTTACTCTTGGAAATGAATACACAGACATATAGTTAAGCAGCATTTTAGAAGAAATGATTGACTACAGACATCAGTCATATGTTTTTTCAGTTGTATGAGTATACTTGTGTCTAGTTAAGTTACCAGTCTGAGAAAATGACCGACCACAGATATCACACTGAAATGGTTTTTCTCCTGTATGGATACGCTTGTGAGCAGTTAAGTGACTTGTTAGAGAGAATGATCTACCACAAATATCACAGTGATATGGCTTCTCTCCTGTGTGATTGTGACTGTGTTTAGTCAGCTTACTGCTTACAGTGAATAATTTACCACAGATATCACTATAATATGGTCTTTCTTCACTGTGAATGCGTTTGTGTTTGGTTAATTCAGCAGTGTGAGAGAACGGTATACCACAGATGTTACAATGATAAAGAGTTTCTCCTGTGTGAATGCGTTTGTGTTTAGTTACATCACTATTTTGAGAGAATGATTTACCACAGATATTACACTGGTATGGCTTCTCTCCTGTATGAATACGTTTGTGAATAGTTAAATGACTTGTCTGAGAGAATGACTTATCACAAATATCACATTGATATGGTTTCTCTCCAGTGTGAGTATGTTTGTGAGTATTTAAATGACTTGTCTGAGAAAAAGATATACCACAGATATCACAGTGATATGGTTTCTCTCCGGTATGAATATGTCTGTGAGTAGTTAAGTTACTCCTTGCAGAAAATGATTTACCACAAATATCACAGTCATACGGTTTCTCTCCTGTATGAATACGTATATGTCTAGTTAAGTGACTTGTTTCAGAGAATGATTTACCACATATATCACAGCAATATGGCTGCTCTCTTGTATGAATATGTCGGTTGTGTACAGTTAAAGTACTTCCACGAGAGAAAGATATATCACAGATATCACAGTGATATGGTTTTTCTCCAGTATGAATATGTTTGTGTGTATTTAAGTTACTTCTTGCAGTAAATGATTTGCCACAGATATCACAGTGATATGGCTTTTCCCCTGTATGGATGCGCTTGTGTTTAGTTAAATCTCCTTTTCCAGAGAATGACTTACCACAGATATCACAGGGGTATGGCTTCTCTCCTGTATGAATGAGTGTGTGAGTACTTAAGTGACCTCTTTGAAAGAAAGATTTACCACAGATATCACAATGATATGGTTTCTCTCCTGTATGAATGCGTTTGTGCTTAGTTAAATTACTGCCTTCAGAGAATGATTTACCACAGATATCACAATTATATGGCTTTTCGCCTGTATGAATACGCTTGTGAGTAGTTAGATTACCCTTCTTAGAGAATGACTTTTTACAGATATCGCAATGGTATGATGATTTCCTTATCTTTTTCAGCATCAAATCAGGAAAATCAATACTGTTAGACAGTGAATTAAATTTAGATTTGTTTTCATATAATTCATTTTCCATAATTTTTCTCCTCACACAACACTATATTTTTCTCGTTCTTGTTGATATCTGAAGATTCACGAAACTCCTTTGTAAATTTGACCAAGTTTAATTAGAATGCAAATTCATCATGGAAAATGGACTTTAAATGATGATGATCTTGTGCATGTTCGAGACTGTAAATCAAGTCTCAATACAAATAGGTTTATATGTTGAATATGACAGGTTTGTTTAGTCTTTAAAAGATGATATTGATTCTGCATTTGATGTAAATATGTTAAACCAGTATCATTTTATATTCTGAAATAAAAGAGAAACAGTATGATATAGAGGATACTTACAAAGAGATTTAACAGTAGAAAAATAGGCTTAAACTGTAGATATAAACAACTGAATAACCATTTGTTATCAAAATCTATTTTGACTGAAGATTCAACTCTGAATGGGATGGAAATTTTAAAATGTATTGAAAATTTACTTTTACAAAATATAACGAAATAAAAATTGGGTTAAGTTATAATATCATATAGTGTTATAATGTATTAAACCGTTTGTAGCAACAACGAAATATGTAGGGTCTCAATCTTTTTTTCTCCTATTATTCACAATAATGCTACTGAATTCAGTGGTTTGTGAGTAAAACTATTTATATTTACTAGACATTTTAAAGTTAAAAGTAATTTTTAAGAAAAGGAATACCAGAATATTACATGTCTCCGACAGATGAGCAAGGAACTAGGTAGGATTTCCACACATCACCACTTCCTGCATTTCATCATACAATTTGAATTACAATTCTGAGGGAATTGTTTTTAAAAAAAAATTCAGTTTCTTTTTTTTAATATTTTGCTTCCTCTCCTCACCCCCAATTTCTAGCCCTTTTCCTTCCCTTTAAAATAGTGATAGTTATTTCAAAACTGTCGATAAGACAATATTATACCTCATATATATAAAGTCCCTCGCACAAGTTTATAAAGGAATAGACACAAACGATTTTAGGCGAATTTGTGTAAAGAGTTATTTAGAAATACTGTATCTGATGTATTCAAAAACATTTACACTACATCAGTATTTAAGAATTCTACATATTTAATTTTAAAAAAATTTGTTTTTGTAATTGAATGGAGTTGAAAATATGAGTAATTAACGAAACAATAACTTTTTATATTTCAATCATGAGATAAAGAAAAATTGGGTCAGCAAAAAGTCAGTAGTGCCCACGAATGCATACAATACTAACGACTATAGTGCTTCCAAAATTTAATACTGATTTTTTTATACTTACGGAAATGATTTTATAAAAGACATTGTTATTAATGTGTTTGTATTGTGATGAGTAATAAAAACAGTTGGGACTCGAGACAGAAATGGATAACACACCCACTACGCATGCGTATGTCAATTATGTAAGGAAGCATAACTCTCATTATGTCTACTCGAAGTGGTGGTCCGTGGACCAGTGCCGGTACGCGGCGAGTTTCCAGAAAAGAAAAAAAACAATAGCACAATTCGCCTTATGCACTGTAGTAAACAACTAACCAGCTGGCCAGTAGAGTGTGGTACTCACTGACCGTGGTAGAGATTGTGTAATTAAATGTAGTATATTTGTGATGTGACAATATATTTTCTATTGATCAGAGCTTATTGGTGTAGTATTAAGATTATATTAGTGTTTGCGCTTGTAGAAAGGCAGTTGTTTCTAGCGATGTGATGAGATCAAAAGGGTGGGGGAATTGAGGTAGTGGAGCTCTGGTGAGTGGTGATATCTGGCAACCTTGTAACTAAGCTGGTCACCCGCAGTTACCATCAAGAAGTTGAACAGAGAGCATCATATGGATATCTACGCTTTTGTCATTTGGGGCCCTGTCATAACCACCTGATCGATTAATGTTTACAACTTGACCCGAAAACGAAAATCAGAAAAAATAGTACATTAACCATAAAGGGTATTTTAAGAAAAATTATGAGAACAAAAAATCTTAATTAACTAAATTCCTTACCTACCTGTTCCGTTTTCTCAAGTGGCTGGAAAAAAAAATCAATCAGGAAAAGTGTATTGGGTATGTGTGTGTACTGTGATTGTGTCCCTTTAATAATACCCAAATGACTTCTTTATTATTACTACATTAAAAAAAAATTTTAACTTTAATTTTTAAATACAATTTAAGAATAACGCGTTCACCAGATTCCAAAGATTATACCAGAATAATAATTTTCTTTTTAACGCACATTGAAATGAAGAAAAAAATTCAATTATAATTGTTATGCATGGATAATATTTCCTTCCATTACAAAAAAAAATTAAGAAAAAACTAATTATCTTAACTAGAATAATAGAAACACTCGAATATTTGCGACAATATTGATTATTTTTATATCTAATTTACAGATGGCGAAGCGAGGCCCTATAGACAAATCTATCAAGCCGAGATATCCGGTTGCTGAACGCGATTTTGAATCAGATGACAGCGATGTAAATGAAACCGAAGTATTGCCGGCAAAAAGAATTCGTACTAGCTCCACTCGGAAATATGACTCCTCATACATTCAATTCGCTTTCGTAGCCATGAATGATTGGGGCGTGCAAAAACCGCAGTGTGTTATTTGTAGAGATGTGTTGGCCAACGACTCAATAGCTAGTGGGGTGGGACTGTAGGGGCGGTCCACCCCGGGCGATAATTTCAAAGGGGTGGTACTTTTAGGTCGGCTGTAGGCAATATGTAGTTTTTTGTGGGGTCCAGGGGCGGCAAAAGGAAGAGCCGCTCTGGGTATACTCTAGCTAAGTGACTCCAGTCTAATTTAGCATGGTTTCTATGGCTAGATGCCTTTCTAAAACTAACCACTTTACAGAATGTTCTGCGTGCTTTTACATGGCACCATACAAGCGCTTATGCATGGCACTGGCACAGGACTCTTGCAAGCCAGTGTTCTTCACCAGGGGTACAGCCTGAATATTTCTGTTGTGGAGTACGGGTCTTTGAGTACAGCAAGGTGCCAAGTATCTCGGTCACTTTTTATCTCATCTGAAAGGTTCAACGTCCTGAGGTCGTCCTTCAGTACTTTGTCCCATATCTTTCTGGACCCCCCCCCTTTTTTACATGTTCCATCGACTTTGAGAGATCAGCACTTCTTTATGGAACTGTCTTCTCTCTTGTTCTAACTCCTCTTATACCTTACTTCTGTCTGAAAAATTACAAAATAGACCCAGTTACTATTATTCAAATCCCACTCCATTACCTCGACCGGTCTCCCTTCCTGAGAAGAAGACCGTGTCTCCACTCTGTATTGTGAATCTTCCCTGACCGTTCAGCCAGTGTTCCAACAGCCCGAGGACACTCACTCTGCATCCCTTCATCTCAGATGTTATCACATTTAGCTTCCCCGTGATGAGTCTCTTCTGACATTCCATGTGGCAATGATCTACTCCTTATGTAGGTGAATACCCCTCTTTTTCACACTAGGACCGTCGGGAGGAAGGTGTCCAGTACTTGGGTTTAACCCACCTCCGTCATCACCTGATTGACTAGATGTACTTGGAGAAGCATAAACCTCTTCCGCAGTGGCATTTGACACATCTTCAGGCACGCGGGTCTTACCTTCCAATGTGATATCTGGCAATGTAAGGCTTGAAATCATGATAACAATCTCGACTATATAGTGCGGTAGGTCGTCAGCATCTTTCCGCACCAGGGTTGAGATCCCTGAACTTTCATGACAGTGGAACAAAATTAAAGGAATTTAGTGAAAGTGAATTTAGTAAAAGTGAAAGTCAAACAGGAAAGATCCGGATATTGAAGCGTATGACTCTTTTTTTACAAATGTAATTCTGAAGAGGCAAATTTACATTATTTTGTCTTCCTCATTTTTCCCGAGATAAACTTGTCTTTTATGTACTTAAAGAAAACAGAGATAATTTTCTGAAACAGTGAGTTCTGAATATGTTATAGCTTTTTTTAATGCATTTAGAGAAGGTCATTTGCTTAGCTGATTAATAGGTGTTGTAAGGTAGTGAACATATATAAAAAAAAATTTTCCTCGAAGTCAAAAATGCAGTAAATGTTACGTACAGTGCATCCCCGTTTTTAAATAAAAAACACTGAAGAATTTGAAGTTTTCACGTAGAAACAAAGTGCTTCGCTCTCTATTGATTAGAGGTAATTTCTTCGCACACAACCACTGACAGTTCCAATATGTGAACCTCACACTCCTCTAAATCTATAAACACTGTAGATATACTATTTCTTTGTTTACATTTATTCACAGTGTTAATAATAAGTAATTAATTTAAGAGATTGTTCGTTAAGCAGAATAGAGATATCTTATAAGTAGTTCAAAGTTCTGCTCAATGTATCAATGCTCTCATCAATTTCAAGTCCCCCAACATCTCTATTTCATTTTACAAGTAAGTACATTGTTATATAAGTACCGTTCATATTTAACTTACACATTTCTTTTGTACAAAAATCGATCAATGTTTGCTTTAACATCCGGTCACCAAAACAAAAAACCAAAGGTAGAGACGGACTATATGTAATCTGAACCTCCCCACCTTATTTATTAATTTTTTTTTACGGAATC
>NC_068987.1:24491533-24492553 GCF_001194135.2 Octopus bimaculoides | reverse complement strand
ACACACACACATAGTCATTCACACACATACACAGACAGATTCACACAGTTATCCACACACATACACAGACATAAATCTGTTTTATGCTTATGTATTTGTTTACTATTGTTATACTTAATTTTTCTGTAATTGTTTTTATGAATCGTATATTATTTTTTAGATATTTTTTTGTCTTTTTTCTTGAATCTTTCATACATACATATACGATGGTTTCTCCGTCGGTTTCGACGATGAGCATTCAGTGGTTCGATCAAATGAATTACCTACTCAACGAAATTAACGTGTAAGTGGCTGAGTATTCCACAAACCCATGTACCGTTAATGTAATTCTCAGACAGTATCAGCGTGAAACATTGTATGACAAGGCTGTGCCGTTGAAATACATACATAAACGCACACAGCGTCTGGGGTTCAATCCTCTCTCATGTCAGCAATTTTCTCTCTGCATTAAATGAAAATCACTCATCATTTTTATATATTTATTTTTACGATCCATCCAATGTGTGTGTTTCTAGAAACCATCATGTATGTATGTATGTATGTATGAAAGGTTCAAGAAACAAGACAAAAAAATTACAAAAATATATCTGAAAAATAACATACATCATCATCGTCGTTTAACGTCCGCTTTCCATGCTAGCATGGGTTGGACGATTTGACTGAGGACTGGTGAAACCAGATGGCGACACCAGGCTCCAATTTGATTTGGCAGAGTTTCTACAGCTGGATGCCCTTCCTAACGCCAACCACTCCGAGAGTGCAGTGGGTGCTTTTACGTGCCACCGGCACGAAGGCCAGTTAGGCAGTACTGGCAACGGCCACGCTCAAAATGGTGTATTTACGTGCCACCTGCACAGGAGCCAGTTCGGCGGCACTGGCAACGATAATTACATAAAAATTAAGTATAACAACAGTAAAAAATACATAAGCATAAAATAGATTTATGTATATGTCTGTGTGTGTTTGACTGTATGTGTGTGAGTGCATCGGTAACAGTAGCTGTCAAGAGAATGAAAGTCG
>NC_068987.1:24474574-24491523 GCF_001194135.2 Octopus bimaculoides | reverse complement strand
TGTGTGGTATATCAAAACAAAAAATAAATACATAAAATCTTTTTATGGATTATACCGAATACGCCATCAAAACAGCTGGGAAAGAATGACGGATAAAGTATCTATATCAAAAGAATGCCTAAATTTTTTAGAGTCATTTATTTTTTGTTTGATTAATAGAAAAAGGTTTTTAAAAAGATCCCATGTATCATGTGAGAGAAATAAATTCATGAATACGGTGTTGAATATGGTTTCACTATGGAAACTCCTAAACGGTATGTTAAGCAAGTAATCCTCTGTTTCCTCTCAATCTTAAGCGACCATAGCAGTTTGATCAAAAAGAGAGATATTTCTTAGGACCTTATGTTCTAAGTTGCATCTCAAAAATATCTTATCGTTCTAACTTTTAGTGAAGTATTATCTCTCCAATAACCTTCATGTTAGCACTTCACTGACCCTCATGTTGTGTTTTTATTTCAGGTTTTCTGTTGACATTGAGATAAATATTTCACTGAAGATGATCAACATACTTATCAACTTTTGAAGACTAAAAAGAACTTCAAGCAGATGTCAAATTGTTTCTATAGCTTTTGGTTGAATGAATTTGGAATATTTCCTTGGAATTGAAATGGTTTACTATAATATACCTTTATTGGCTGGAAGTGTATTCTTAGAGATTTAGATTAAACTGGGAATCTTTATCCTGGTGTTTTATGTATTTTATGTGTAAGAATTTAAATATCTGGAGACAGTTTGTTAATCGAAGCAATCACTTAAGGTTTTTCTTAACCAAACCTATTCTCACTATCATATAATATATGTATGTGTGTATTGATTGATAGATTCAAAGAGAAAGTTATGAATGAGAAAAAACAGTCTGAAAATATTGATTTATCAATTCAACCACAGAAAAATATGAAAAAGAAATCACAACCTCCTGATATTTATGGCAAGATATTCTCAACTAGAAAGAATTTAATTCAACATAAATTATGTCACTCAGTCACCAAACTTTTTCACTGTGAAGATTGTGGTAAAAGATTTACCACAAGGAGTTCTTTATCGCTCCACAAGCATATTCACACAAGAGAGAAACCATATCATTGTGATATCTGTGGTAAAGCATTTTCTCAAAGTGGTGGTTTATCTTCCCACAAACGAATCCACACAGGAGAGAAACCATATCATTGTAATATCTGTGATAAAACATTTTCTCAAAGTTATGGTTTATTTTCCCATAAACGTATCCACACAGGAGTAAAATCATACCACTGTTATGTTTGTGGTAAAAAATTTTCACACAGTGGTAGTTTGTCTTCTCACAACTACATCCACACAGGAGAGAAACCATACCACTGTGACATCTGTGGGAAAAGATTTTCACAAAGTGGTACCTTGTCTTACCACAAACGTACCCACACAGGAGAGAAACCATACCTCTGTGATATCTGTGGTCAAGCATTCTCTAAAAATGTAACTTTATCTATTCACAAACGCACTCATACAGGAGAGAAACCATACCATTGTGATGTCTGTGGTAAGACATTTTCTGACAGAGGCAGTTTAATTTACCATAAACCTATTCACACAGGAAAGAAACCATACCACTGTGATATCTGTGGTAAAACATTCTCTCAAACTAGTTGTTTGTCTTCCCACAAACGTACCCATACAGGAGAGAAACCATATCACTGTGATATATGTGGTAAATCTTTCACTAGAAATTTTAGCTTATCTGTCCACAAACGTATCCACACTGGAGAGAAGCCATACCAATGTGATATTTGTGGTATAACGTTCTGTCACAGGGGTAGTTTGTTTTACCATAAACAAACTATTCACACTGGAGAAAGACCGCACCACTGCAACATTTGTGGTAAAACATTTTCTGTTAGTGCTTGTTTGTCTTCCCACATACGTAGCCATGCAGGAGAGAAACCATATCACTGTGATATTTGTGGTAAAACATTTTCTCAAAGTTGTAGTTTGTCCTCCCACAAACGTATCCATACAGGAGAGAAACCATATCACTGTGATATCTGTGGTAAAATGTTCACTAAAAATGGTAATTTATCTCTCCACAAACGTATTCATACTGGAGAGAAACCATACCACTGTGATATCTGTGATAAAAGATTTTCATACAGTGATAATTTATCTGTTCATAAACATATTCATACAGCAGAGAAACCCTACCATTGTGATATATGTAGTAAAACATTCACTCAAAAGGCTCATTTATCTGCTCACAAACGCAGCCATACAGGAGAAAAACCATATCACTGTGATGTATGTGGTAAAACATACTCTAGGAATTATAATTTAACTATCCACAAACATATCCATGCAGGTGAGAAACTAGATGAGTGTGATCAGAATGAACCATAAAATGCTAATGTATGATGGTCATTAAGCAAAACAGCAATGTGAACTAGTGACTTATCGTTTATAACTTTTTCGTGACTGAAATAAATAATAGAAAACACTTATTTAAATTATAAGATATGTATTTTTCCATACTGATATAGGTTTACACTATAAGCATCATCATACTTGACTGACTGTCTTGAATAATTCATTTTGTCAAGAGTACCTTCTACCATCAGCTCAACCCTCTTTTCTATCCAGCAGATGTTATCCTGGTATGATATACAATGTCTAAACCAGTGTTGTCATCTTTCTTGCATTCATTGCCAAACACCTTTAATACACAGTCACTTTTCCAGATCATTTGTGCTCTGCCTCTCATGAAAGATAACATACACATTCAACAGATTGTATTCAGCTGATTTTCTTAATGTGCCTCAGTTCTACATTCAGAACCTGTGTCTCACTGCCATACTTTACAATTCTTACACATTCATCATACAGTCTGTATTTTGTACAAAGAAGGAAATCCCTTATTATCAAAAGATGTAATAGCTCCTTGAACTTCTTCCATCCCTTTCTTATTCCTACTACTTGTACATACATTTCACTCTACTTCATTCCTTATGCCTACATTTCATTATTCCTAGGTTGTCAGAAATACTACATTTCTAACAACTCCATTCGTATATATTCAGTAAGCATAATTTCCCTTATGGCACTGGGATTTTCTTTTTTCTTGTACTTCGATTTTTGCCTTCGGATTATACACTATTCTTCCTGATCTTTGTACTGCAAACCTTTCATAAATGAAATAAATTTACTGAAACAATAAAGAATAGTTACTAATTATCCTTTGACCAATATTAACTATGTTTGATTATGCAAAGTTTAAGTAAGACTGTGTAGTTTGTAAGTTAGGTAGTTTGAAACTTTGTTTGGAAGTTGTGTAAATTGCTTGTTCTACTACAGAAGATTTGAATTTAGCTGGTTATAAATACTTGACAACTGGTTACACATGACAATTGAGAGAGTCACTTCTTTATGTCTGATGGATTACATACTGAAGACAACTGTCAAACTATTGCTGTTACATCCAACATATTTAATGTGATATCTATAGATCTGTATTGTTGAGAATATTATCTTAGACACCAACAAAGTTCATTCAACAACACTAGAGGATGCTGAAATACAACCAGCCAACACATTCAACAACAATATAAACATTCTGTACACACACACAAGGCAAAAGCTACTAAGAATAATCTATAACACACAGAGACAGTAAGCAGGATTTTTGAAAAGAACTATGTCGATATAATTATTCTATTTGTAATGCAAAGTAATTATAACATTATCATCATCATCATTGTTTAATGTCCGTTTTCCATGCTAACATGGGTTGGATGGTTCGACCGGGGTCTGGGAAGACAGGAGGCTGCACCAGGCTCCAGTCTGATCTGGCAGTGTTTCTACAACTGGATACCCTTCCTAACGCCAACCACTCTATGAGTGTAGTGGGTGCTTTTTACATGCCACCGGCACAAGGGCCAGAGGAGGTTGGCAACGGCCACGATCAGTTGGTGCTTTTTACGTGCCACTTATGAAAGTGAATAGGGATATTGTTTGCATGAGAATGAGCTTTGTCGGAAGTGACTAAGTAGATCGTTAATGTACAGTAGGAAAAGTGTAGGCAAAATAACTTGAGTCATGTAGCCACAAAGTGCCCAAACATCTAATAAGAATTGTCTAACACAAGAGACAGTATTTGGATGAAGCCTATAGGCAGGCAGATTAGATAGATTTTTGATGATAAGATACAATTAAGTACCTTCCCATTATTTTTCTTTGTCATTTTTCTCAATGGAAAAGGAAATAGAGAGTGACATGAAAGAGCAGATCCATAGTAGCTCTGGCTCTACAGGAGTCATATTTGTGGTCGATATTAGAGAAGGCAGTTATTAACAGTTGTTTCCATTACTATTTAGTTGTTCAAAGTAAAAGAGTTAAGCTGATGGGGAAGACTATAACATGTATTCACATATAACTTTTGAGAGATTGACAAAAACTTGGCAAAAATGGTACCTGACTTTACAGCACATTATAAAAGGGATATTGCCAGAACCAGTGATCATGTTGGTTTGGAGTGACCAGAAGTATTTTCAGATCTGTTCATGTAATGATGTGATTGGTAGAATGGAGAAGGAATGTTTTTGGTTAAGTTTTGCTGGAGTTGGATCAGGGTGGTCAGGCTTTAAACGAAACTGGATGCTAATTTGTACTCGTTTTTGTAGACATGACTGAAAAAAAGTTATTTAGATTACGTCAGATACACTAAAATTTTGTGTTCATAAAACCCTTTAAAAATGCAAATATCAGAATTTTGCTTTTTTTATATATAATTCTCTCGAATCTGGACACAAGGACAGCAGTTTGGAGGGAAGGTCTAATACTTAATTGGTACATAACTTTATTGACACCTTGAGGGATAAAAGGAAAAGATGACTGCAGTGGCATTTAAAGTCACAATGTAAAGAGACAGAAGAAAGGCAGTTGAGAATTTTGTCAAGTAATTTTTGTTTTTAAATTACAATTTGCCACTTGCTCACTGTACGCAAGTCATGTTGTTAACACATGTGTCCAAGACTTCAGCGTAGAGTTGTAGATTCTTTGGTTCCTTTTTAAGCTATCAAAACAGAAAGGGATCATTTAACTATGAATGAGCCAAAGAATTTGGATTTATTGCTAAAAGAAGAGTAGGTAACGTTCATAATTTTGTGCTCCATGCCATTATGATGTGGAAAGTGGCAGTAAAGGAAAAAATGCAGCTGAATGACATGGCACCACAGATAGAAATTAACACTTATTTTTACCAGTTCATCATCATCCATCATTTCCCTTCCTAGCTCAATCAACTCAAGATGACAAAAATGTAGTTGTAGAATTGAATAAAGTGCATCATGTGAAGAATCATTAATCATAAAGAATGTTGATACAAGAGTAAAGGTTGACAGGGAAATAAACTGATTGATTGATAGTGAAAAGTGCAACATGTGGGGAATATACTGAAATTTATTGATAGTAAAAAGCATGTGTGAAATATGCTGTGGTTTATTGATACAGAAATGTGCAACATGTAAAATATATTGATAGGGGGGAAAGTGTAACATGTGAGAAAACTAATGCAAAACTCTATGTGCAAATATTCTAGTGTCATATTCCAAAAGTATATGGAATATATTGTAAAACAGTTAATTCTTTCTAGTAGCAATTGACTCTTCAAACAAAGATATAAGAAAATGTTTTCCAATACATCTGGAAGGTGTTTTACATTAAGAATGGTTGCAACATGACAATAAATCATTATCATTGATATTTAACATCCATTTTTTCATGCTAGCATGGGTCAAACAGATTTCAATGAGGCAGATTTTCTAGGACTGGATGCATTTTTTGTTGCTAACACCCATCTGTTTCTAAGAAAGGTAATATTTTCCTATAGTCAAACATGCTTTTTACAAAAGATTGAAAATGAATGACATCACTTGCATGCTGGTGACACTCATTTACAATTATCACATGATATCAGGACAAGGAGACACAACTACACACAAACATTATATTGTATTCAGTTCAATGTATGACTACTACAGTATGAAATAGAGCTCCACATAGCTTATCATTATCCAGTCAGTTTCCAGTATTGTGATTAGCCTATCACTGTCCTTGGTAGGGTTACTAGTTATGATATACAGAGCATTTGGACGGAAAAATTAAAATTAATCCTAGTATAAATATTTAGCTCCTTTGAACATTTCACCATTGCAGTTATTTCAACTCCAAATGGATTTGGATGCCTAAACGCAATGGATCATCAGGGAAACAGTATTACATTCTGTTATAGAGATTTAATATCTAAAGTCAGGCACATGGTGTGGTAATTTATAAGTATTTAGAGAAGTGAGTGGAAAGAAAGCAAGAGGTGGAGAGAGAAAAAAAGGAAGAAAAGACTGAACAAGAAAGTATTAAGGATAAAAAGTAAAAGTATACTAGTAAATAAATAAATTATATATGTAAATATATACATAGAAACTAATAATTTATACTTATGTTTATCTTAATTTTCCCCTATATGTATGCATGTATGTCATCATCGTCATTTAACGTCTGCTTTCCATGCTAGCATGGGTTGGACGATTTGACTGAGGACTGGTGAACCAGATGGCTACACCAGGCTCCAATCTGATTTGGCAGAGTTTCTACAGCTGGATGCCCTTCCTAACGCCAACCACTCCGAGAGTGTAGTGGGTGCTTTTACGTGCCACCGGCACGAAGGCCAGTCAGGCGGTACTGGCAACGGCCACGCTCAAAATGGTGTATTTTACGTGCCACCTGCACAGGAGCCAGTCCAGCGGTACTGGCAACGATCTCACTCGAATGTCTTTACACATGCCATCTGGTACAAGTGCCAGGAAGGCGATGCTGGGCACAGGTGCCATTGACGGTTTATGTGTGTGTATATATATATATGAAGTTTTGACAGGCTTCTATAGTTTCCAACAACCAATTCCATTCACAAGGGATTGGTTAGTTTGAGGTTATAATAGAAAATGAGATACCAAAGATGCTGTGCAACTATACAAAACCTATACTTCCACACATTTGTGAAACAAACTTCTCAAACACCCAGTTATGTCTGAGCATAATGTATTATTTTAATGAGTAAACCCAGATATAGAACATTAAGAGTAAATGAAAACACACATTTTTATGGAAAAGAAAACAAGTTAATATTTCAAAATTTTATTTTAATGAGGTATTTATTTTATATATTTTCTCATCTTTGATGGTAGTTTACCCAAAAAACAGTGGGTTCATTATTGGAATGTTCTAGTTGGTACATTGTTACCCAGCCTGAGGTTTAGATAAAATACTATTTTGTATAATTTTAATATTTGTTTATGACATTAACATCACAGTAGTGATCCTAAAATATTCCCACTGGTATTTCTTCAATGTAGAAATATATTTTAATTATACAATGAAGTATATCAAGTTTTACAACATTGAAACCCTTGATCTTTTACTTCCCATAAGTTGGATAAACTGACAGTGAAAGGTTCTCTGAGGTCTTTGTTTAAGCTGTCACAAAAATCAATTTTGTTGATATTATTGTCATAGCAAGCAATTTCAATGATCATTTTCAGGAAATACCAAGATGGAAAACATGGTACAAGAAATAAGGAAGGATCCAAACCCTTGGATTTGTGTGATGCTAAGGATTTTACCATTTGAAAAATATACTTCAGAAAGATATCAACCAGCTGGTTACCCACTTCATAGGTGAGTGTGAAGTTCAGATTGGTTTTTCTCCTCAGCAGAAGAAAGAATGAAGGACAGGGTTAGTGGTTTTGACTAAGAGGCTACATACAACTCACATACTTTTTCCATGAACAATGACATCAACAGTATTCTTTAATAAGACATCCCAGTGTCTTTCAACAACACAAAGACAATCATTACAATTATCAAGGAGACAGTCATGTATCTCAGCCTTTCAATTCATAAACAACACTCAATGAAAACCTTTCAGTTGCTACAACACCAAGGTCACACTCTTATTTCTCATGGTGACCCCCACATATATAACATTGCCAAAATGACTCTACAAATATTAGGGTTCCTCTCAAAGATTAGTAAATGCTTCAGTCTTGGTTAGATGTTCACCCTCTAAAGTAAGATTTATATTGTAATACTGCTCACATGTATAAGACAGTGGTGCTTCTACACATACAAACATCCTAGACAACATCAAATAGAAAACTGATTGGCAATGATTTACTCAGCAACACTCTATACCTACTAACTTACAGACCAATGAATTGAGATCTGTGTGATAAACCAAGTCTAAAATAACAGATCGATTTTTTAGCCAAGACAGTACATGATAATGTCAGTGGGATAAGATGTAGTTTGTGTTTGTATAACAATGTAGAACCACAAGTAAATATAACACTCTATTCAAAATCTGTCATCTTGCAGAACACTTTTCACAGGTTCTTGAGGTATGTAGTTTGATGTGTGTAGTAAGGTTATTAAATACAGATAAATGATTTGTGAGAGTCATTTCTGGCCAATTAAGTTTAGGTGGTGAGTAAATCATGTAGTTGTGTATGCACTAAGTTTCTTTCCTCATTCACTTTCTATTCACTATAGTTCTTGAGTCTACAACACAAAGTTTAAGATTATTGTTTTTGGAAACTTTTATTCACTGATGATTTGGCTGTAACAACAGAATAGTGTTGCACAAAAAATTCCTAACTTGGAAGAATGGTCAAGAGTATAAAGATCAACATGTCAATATACAAAATACTAGTTGAAACATAGTCCAATATCCCAGTCCTTTGTGGCTTGATAAACATGTATGGTGTAATTCAATACTATTTACAAAAGCATAAAGGATATAGGGATATTTTGTCAGGCTGAAAGATGACTGGAAGTTCAGATGTTAAAGAAGTTTAAGAGCAGTTAACAGTAGCAACAACAGCTATATGTTCAACAGGACAAATATTCAGTGTGTATAAAAAATATATTGTATCCTCAGACAGACTACCAGTATGGAACAAAGAATAATAAAACATTGATGATGATGATACTGAGTGCTGAAATCTATTACACTAATATAATATGAACAGATTCACTAACTACTGCAGATTCTTAGTGATGGTCTACCTCTTGTGTGGATACATCTGGGTTGAATTAAATAATCACTTTTAGTACAAGTTTCACAATAGATATCACAGTGGTGTGGTCATTTTCTGTATGAATATATTTCAGTTGTGATAAAGTACCACTTAGTGAGAATGTTTTATTATAGTTTTATAGCTTTTCTTCTGTGTGAACACGTATGTGGGAAGACAAATGACACCTTTTAGAAAATGTTTTACCACAAATATCACAGTGGTACGGTCTTTCTCCTGAATGAATATGTTTGTGGGAAGACAATTCAGTACACTTAGAAAATCTTTCACCACAGATATCACACTGGTATGGTCTTTCTTTCTTGTGGAAATGTTTGTGGGAAGATAAATCATCACTACTAGAAAATGTTTCATCACATTTGTCACACTGATATGGTTCTTCTCCTGTGTGGATACGTTTGTGGGAAGTTAAATTACTATTTTGAGAAAACTTTTTGCCACAGATATCACAGTGGTATGGTTTCTTTCCTGTGTGAACAAGTTTGTGGCATGATAAATCAGAATTTCTAGAAAATGCTTTACCACAGGTTTCACATTTATAAGGTCTTACTCCTGTGTGAATGTGTTTGTGGCGATTTAATGAACTTTTTCTGGTGAATTTTTCACCACAGATATCACAATGATGTGGTCTTTCTCCTGTGTGAATATATTTGTGGTAAGACAAAGAACCACTTACAGGAAATGTTTTACCACAGATATCACAACGGTAGGGTCTTTCTCCTGTGTGACTACGTATATGGTAAGACAAATGGCCTCTTGTTGGAAATTTTTTATCACAGCTGTCACAGTGGTATGGTTTCTCTCCTGTGTGAACACGTTTGTGGGCAATTAAGCTACGACTATTGAAGAATGATTTACTACAGACATTACAATGGTATGGTTTCTCTTCTGCATGAATAAGTTTGTGTGTAGATAAATTACCTTTCCGAGAGAAATATTTGTCACAGATTTCACAGTGGTATGGTTTCTCTCCTGTGTGAATACGCTTGTGTGAAGATAAACTAGCATTTGTGAAAAAGTTTTCACCACAGATATCACAGTGATTCTGTTTTTTCCTAGTGTGAATACGTTTGTGGCGAGTTAAACTACTCATAGTAAATTTTTTACCACAAACATCACATTGGTATGATTTGGAGTCTGAGTGGATTAACTTATGCTGTATTGAATTTTTTCTTGATGTGAATAACTTCCCACATATATCGCAAGTGAATGAATCCTCTTCTATATCTTCTGGTGTCTGAGTACAGGATTCAATAGTCTCAGGCTCTGCTTTTTCATCCATAATTTTCTTTTTTAATTTATCTGTGTGATGATGTCTTAACTGCAAAAACAAAAATAACTTCAAGTAGATTTATTAGGATGTAATCTTGTAATTAATACCCATCAACAAAAGTGTCATGAAACTATCTCCAATTAATAAAGATATACCCAAATATCAGAGTTTTAATATATATGAAATTAAAATTTCATGGCAAATTTAAGTTTACAATCTGTAGAAAAAAATTTCCAGTAAATATAATGAGAAATTTCTCATGATCTCAATTCCAAACAAATATTTCACATCTACTAAATCAAAGTTGTAGAAACAGATTGCTGGCTTTATGAAGTTATTTTCAGTTTACAAAAGTTGATAAATATGTTGATAATCTTCAATAAAATATTTTTAATTCAATGTTATCAGATAACCTGAAATAAAAAGACAATGTAAGAAATAAGGGACAATGAAGCGTTAATATGAAGATTACTGGAGAAAATACTTGACCGCAGGTATTAAAAGTTAGAATAGTAAGAAAGAGTCAGAAAATATTTACAAGGAAAAGATACTCTGATGTAGAGATGTAGTGATAAAGGCTGTGAGAATTGTGTGTGTTCATTCCAAACAGATCTTAAAATGAACAAACTGAAATGTGACCAACGGGTACTATTTGAAGCCCAAAAGGACATTTGTAGAACATTTTAAAATTATTACATATTCCATCTGACCCAGGCAAACAAAAACACTTACCATTTTATATCCATTTCTCCATGCTTACATAGTTTGGAAGGGTCTTCTGCAGCATAATGTCTCGCCACTTTTTTATTTTTTTCTCATTTCTTTGAGGTTCAATCTCCTGAAATCGGTCAACACTGCTTCTCCCCATGTCTTCCATAGTATCTACAGCATAATAAATACAAAATGGATTACTTCATTTGGCCCAAACTTTGGTTGTCTTTCTCTTCAGATATATTTCAATTGATTCCAGGAGATAAAACATTATTGGCTTATATTAACACATATATGACTTTCAACCAAAGTAACAACCAGGTAATCTGTTACCACTTATTAAGATAACTGCCAACTTTATTGTAGTTTGGAATGCTGACAATTGTAATTCCCTCTTTTTATCAGTAGCTTCTTAAACCACTGAAACATTAAAAAACAAGTCAATTGATCTCTTCCAATCACTTCTCAAAAACTGCTTCAATTTTTATACATGACCAATTACATAGAATATCATGACCTTGTATAGTGACATTCACAGCTGTATATAGATACCTACTATAATCACTGTGAAATATGACATCAGATTTATCATCTATTAAAACTGACATATACTGACTAAGTCCAGCAGAGACTAAACCACAAATACTATCTCCATTCTGAAAAAGCCACATGAAAGATGCTGCAACTACAAAATACTAAATATAGAGTCTTTTTTAAAAAAGTATAACTTACAAAGAGGGGTATCACTTTCAAAATTATAAATCAAAAGTGACATCAGATGGACACAGTGAAAAATAAATGTTTTTTAACAGATAATTTGCTTTAACATTTTAATGTTTACGTTAAATTAAAGCTAATTACAATATATTATAATGTATAATATATATAAACAGAATGTTATAGTAAAAACAATATATATTACTCTTCTCAATTTCTTCAATTATAGATTGTAGTTTGAAATTCTTGTTAAAATTATGCTTAGCAATCTTGATTTATTCTTGTGCTTTTGTCATTATTTCATACTGAATGAAAACATTTATTTTCCTACTATTCTTGTATTTTGGAGCCATCAGAAATGCTTCCTGAGAACATCAATATCAGATGTGAACTTTGCCAATGTCTGAATTCATCTGAATTTTCAACCAAACCAAAGGTGAGAAGCAGGTCAGGTCTATATTCATGCATTAGTCGAGCCTTGCACAATAAACCAGAATTATCACATTCTATTACAACTAGACTGATTCTGAAGTAATTTTCAACTTCATAGGTTTAAGGAGTTGCAAAAGTTTGGCTTCAGAATCAGAAACATTGTTGGTTACAGTTGGATTCAAGTTTGAGTCGACATCACTTCTACTTAACATTTCAGCATGAACATAAGTTTCTAAACTTGTTGTAAGTTACATTTAGAAGTTGAGTACACAAACACATCCTATCACTGGAAATATGATGAACCATGAAGAATATCACTGGATTTCTATTTGATGTACAAATGGCTGCTGTAAATTTATAAAATAAAAATATCAGACAAGGATTCACTGGGGAGTTTGGCTACTCTAGCATGTCAACCTCACAAACACTCTAAAACATTTTTAGAAGAGGACATAAAGTCAGCTGACACCTGAGTTCCCAACATAGTAGAAAAAAAAAGACAAATTCATAATTCTCAATTTTCTCAAATTTCACAAGACAAGTACACATAACCATAGTGTCAAAACCATAGTGATATCCATTAGGTCACCGATGATGAGAATACATATTTGATATGCTTGTTGTCTGAATCTTTTATATCTTAGAGCCTCATTATTCTGAGTTGTCCTTCATTCCTATGAACTTGTTAAAGGGTTTGTATTATTACATATATTGATATTGCATGATTGTCTTCATTGAGAGTCTTATTATGGTAGAATAATAATTAAGGGCTTCTAGTTTTTAGTTATAGACAGATACACATATACATACATAAAAATATGGTCATCTGAACTTTTTGATGACTCAAAGTGCTCACAACACTTTTGCAGTGCCTGTCCTCATGCTTACATTTGGCCAGCTAAACTGGTCCCTAGGAGTCAATGAAATACAAAAGCTGCTCAGTGTTATAGGAAACTTCAACATCAATAGAAACGTAGACAGGTTATACATCCCACACAATGATGATTGCCATGGTCTTAAATCTGTATTGATGTCATACGAAGCATGTATTGTGACACTGAAACATCTGCAGCAAAAAAAAGGAAATCAGTGACTATCTTGCCCCAACTATGAAGCCAAAACATAATTAGAATAGCTAATGAACATGAGGATAGGTATGAAATAAGAGCTGATACAGATCTCTCTCAAATGAGCATCCAAAAATGTATCTATCAACACAAAATAAAAACACAGACCAGTTCACTGAGAAGATAGTGATTACTTGACACAAAAGACACAAACTGTAGAAGGAACTGACACTATCAAAAGTTTGGCATGGAGTACCAAGTTTATGACATCTCACTTTGAAGGCTACTTCTATGCAATTCAAGAACAAGAGATCCCCACCAAGTACCTGCAGCATAAAAGGCAGAAATCATTGACAGACAACAAATATAGACTATTCAAAACCAAGAGTGAAGACATCAACTATATTATTGTCAACTGCAAGAAAATGCCTTCTACCTATCTTCCCATAATGTATGATGCAATGCCCAGAACTATCTGGAACAAAAAAGGAAACACCAACAGATGAAGCTGACTATATTGAGACTGATAGGTCAAAAGAATATTGCCAGAATTTGAAATTAAAACAACCACCAAGTTAAAACACAACTAGGCAGATATTTTGTGGGATGAAGAGGAAAATATATACTGTCTTGTGGAGATCAGCTGCCCTCTGCGACACCAGTGTGGACAGGAAAATACAAGAGAAAGACGATATCTACTGACCACTGGCAAAAAGTTTGCAAATCCAGTACTCAAGATACATTTTTAGCTTCATACCTACTATTGGAGCAATAGGTTACATACCAACTTGTCTGGAGCAAAACTTGGATTCTTTGAGTCAGAAAATAACTCCTTAATTCAGGCACTAAAAATGATCACCATATTTGAGACAATAAAAATCTGCAAGCCCTTCGTAAGATTTAACGGATGAACAAACGAATATGCTGCTACCAAGGAAGTGGCAGGTCAAAAAACTAGCGAAAGCATACATACTTCCAAACCATTCTCTCTAGCGAGCGGCTGCTGGCTGTACAGTACAGTGCGTATAAGTATGTAATGATGGATGGATTCTGCTGCTACCACTTGCACGCCGACTATTATGTATGTGCGTGTATGTGATGATTGTTGTTATATGTGTGCGTGTGCATGAGACATAATGGTTTCAAATCTTGGCACAAGACCAGCAATTTCAGGGGTGAAGGTTAAGTCGATTACATCGACCCCTGTGTGTAACTGGTATGTGTTTTATCTCGAAAGGATGAAAGGTAAAGTTGACCTCGGCAGATTTTGAACTCAGATCGTATAGACGGACGAATGTGCATGAGACATAATACACACCTTGCCGTTACTTGTATAAGAGTAGTTTGTGCAAAGTAACTTTACTTATAATGCGGAACAGAAGCCCCCACTTCTTTCGCAATTCTTTTTTTTTTTTTTCCTGTTTGCTTTTGTATATTGTATTCTTTTCGAAAGTAGGTAAACACAGAGTAAATAACGACGTTGAAGAAAACAGATGAAAAAACACAAATTCAAATATATTTCCTGGAAACTATCTTAACTCAAGAGTATGAATGAAGAGAGAATGAAGAAAAGAAATAAAGAAATAAAAGAAAACAAGATCTTGCAAGGAGCAGGAATAGTGTAGATAAAGTAGGAATGTAAACATAAGAGAGACTTTGTGTAAATTATTATATATACTTACATAACAATGTAGTTATAAGATGAGATAATGAGAGATGTACTAAAGTAGTGGAAGTTGAAATTGATGAGGACATTGATAGATTGAGCAGAACTTTTATCTACTTCTTATAGAATATCTCTATTTTCTTCTGGTTAATAAACGAGTTCAGGACGTGATTGGGTATTACTAACACAGTTTAAAATAATTAACAGAAATAACACAGATGCAATGTTTATTGATTTGGCGATGAATGGGGTTGACATACCGGAAGTGTCAATAATGGTATCGAAAGAATTCGCCTCTAATAACCAGAGAGTTTTATACACTAGAAACAATCTTGTTACTTTGTCCGTAGGTCTTTCATTTCTGTGTTTATACATAATATCCTTCTTGTTAAGTCATATTTTAGCGTACAGTTTGAATGAAAGTAATATTCGAACACAGAGAATGATAAATATAAACGGTGCACATTGCGATTAGACACAGCTAAAACCGCTGTAACTTTTTTATTTTTTCATTTTGGTGATTTTCGCTTTCGATAATGTGTTCTACATATCACGGTCATGCGATTCCCACGATTTCCAACTTTGGGTGGAATACTCATTTGTCATGGTTTCTTTTGCCGCTTGAATAGGTCGTATTCCCAAGGAGAATTGAAGGATTCAGTTTCGAATCTGAACCAGGGTGAGACAACTGCAGATTTGCTGTCTAGTTTTATCTTGACAGACAAACAAACAGATAGAAAGTCAATTTCATAAATATTCAAAAATATTAGGACAGTGTATCATATAGCCAACTAGAAACTATGTTTCTTGGGGCTAAAACAACAGTAACATCGTCCCTTTCAAGACAGCGACATTATGTTGGAAAATAGCCCTTACTTTAAAGAACTGTTACTGAATGTCTCTCTTTGAGAGATTTAGATATAATAGTATTTCTATATATGTATGTATGTATGTGTATGTGTGTATATATATATATATAGAGAGAAACAAAACGAACTGAACAAGCGTTATATCAAGAATTATATTTCATACCGATCCCATAACGTCTATACACATTGTCTGGAAAGTTTTGCAGATGAAAAGCATCTCCAGGAATTCGTGGCCAAGGGACATAACTCTTGATAAAACCCTTGTTTAGTTCGCTTCGTCTTTTTTCACAGCACCCAGGAACCGGATAGGTTTTTTTCTCTTTTTTTTTTTACTTTCAATAACGAGGGCAATCGCTATGCTATTTTTTGCGTACTCGCTAGCCCTCTTGAGCACACCGTGTTACTTAACCGTGCTGTTATCTTACATATGGATTAATACCAATTGCGAACGTGAATGTATCATGTATCCGTAAATAAGTACACTCTAAAGCATAGAGCAGTAATGTATTACTACGGCACTATGCCGGTTACGACGACGAAGGTTCCACTTGATCCAATCAACGGAACAGCCTGCTCGTGAAATTAACGTGCAAGTAATTGAGCATTCCACAGACACGTGTACCCTTAACGTAGTTGTCGGGCGAGATTGAGCGTGGCACAGTGTGACAAGGGTGCCCCTTTGAAATACAGGTACAACAGAAACAGGAAGAGTGAGAGAAAGTTGTGGTGAAAGAGCACAGCAGGGTTCGCCACCACCATCTACTGGAGCTTCGTGGAGCTTTAAGTGTTTTCGCTCAATAAGCACTCAAAACGCCCCCGGTCTGGGGATCGAAACCGCGAGTCCGCTGCCCTAAGCACTGAGCCATTGCGCCTCCACAGTAATGTATTAAAAGTAATCGAGTTTATGTCCAGTCGTAGAGTGACCAATGGTTTTGCATCCACTAAGGCTTTAGCCTCGTGGACGTCTCGTCAGGTTCTAAAGCCGGCTTTAGAGTCTGACGAGACATCCACGAGGCTAAAGCCTTGTCATTACGAAACCATTGGTCATTCTACGACTGGACATAGACTAAATTGCTTTTAATATATATATATATGTGTGTGTGT
>NC_068987.1:24466263-24474320 GCF_001194135.2 Octopus bimaculoides | reverse complement strand
AGCACCTTTTGTATCGCAATATTCACTCAAGAGGCGGAGAGCTGGTAGAAAAGTTAGCACGCCAGGCGAAATGCTTAGCGGTATTTCGTCTGCTGTTATGTTCTGAGTTCAAATTCCGCCGAGGTCGACTTTGCTTTTCATCCTTTCGGGGTCGATATATTAAATACCAGTTACACACTGGGGTCGATGTAATCGACTTAATCCCTTTGTCTGTCCTTATTTGTCCCCTCTATTCTAGCCCCTTGTGGCCAATAAAAAAATAAGAAACGTTAGCACGCAGGGTGAAATGCTTAGCGATATTTCGTCTGTCTTTACGTTCTGAGTTCAAATTCCGCAGAGGTCGATAAATTAAGAACCAGTTGAGTACTACGGTCGGTCTAATCGACTGGCCCACTCCCCAAAATTTCGGGCCTTGTGCCTAAAGTAGAAAAGAATATTCACTCAAGACATTCTCCTCCCTTCTCTTTCAGTAGCGGATAAGAATGAAATAAGCCTCGTTCTGAATCAGGAAGTGGATGTACAAAATTGTCGGTCGCCATTGTTTTGTAATCCTATTTTATTGTCCATCGATGGAGCTTTCTAACTTGTACATTGATTCTACTTGTGTATGACATGTTGATTTCATCCTGGCCGGGAAAAATATCACCAGCGTAAAAGACGATTTCTCCGGTAATGAAATATATTTAAATACACACATATACACACCATTTACACACACACACACACGCATTTCCAATAAGACGTTAGACTATTTGTGTAAAGTTTCCTCTAACAAAAATCATCGGTGTTTCTGCGTTTTACATTGTCTCACAAATAAACTCAAGAGTTGGAGATTGTGGTGAAATTGTCCTTTTAGCCATTCAGTCTACATTGAAATGTAAGTATTATATTGAATTAGTTGGATAGGTTTGTTTTTTTAATCTTGTTTCAGTCATTGGACTGCGGCATTATGGGGCACCGCCTTGAAGAATTTTAGGCGAACGAAACGACCCCAGTGTTTGTTGTTTGTAAACCGGTACTTATTCTATCGTTTTTTTTTTGTTGAACCGCTAGGTTATGGGGACGTAAACACACCAACACCCGTTGTCAAGCGGGGACGGGGGAGACAAAGGCAGATACAAACACACACACATACACACACACACACACGTACGACGGCCTTCTTTCATTTTCCGTCTACCAAATCCACTGACAAAGTTTTGGTCGGTCCGAGGCTTTAGTAGAAGACACTTGTCCTGATGAGGTATAAATATGTACTTGATCAATTAATTAACCAATGAAAAATATAATTTCATTGGTCATTATAGATGTTGACGGGTGTGGTACTGAATGTAAACAGAACGGCCGCTAGAAGTTCATTAACTTTCATAAGCTTGTTATCAAATAACTTTATTGGAGAATGGTGCTTCCTAGATACATTGTCTGAATAAAAGACGGGATAGTCATGGTTGTAATGTTGTTCATCATGTCTGACCTGGGACTAAGCAACAATAAATAACATTGCTTGCAGAAGAAAAAAATTATGGCTTACTATTGTGTAGTTTAAGATATGGTACACAATCTGGAGTTTACAAAGCTGTATAACGTAATTTTTATAAATGAGGTTTTCTTTTCAGTCTCTATTGTTCAAGTTTGTCTTTAACATTGTTTCTTTTATTATTTCAGATGATAATGACAGATAATTACCTGCAAATAACTCAATGTTCGTCATCTTTTTAAAGATGTTATACACAACTGATAAAATCCTGTTTATATAAATCTATGGTTGAATTACTGCGAAATAATTCATCTGAAATGAGATTATTTACATTTCTCTACTTCACTCTCTGGAATAAGTACAAGACAGCTTTAATTAAACTTGGATAAATTTATTAAGAAGATAAAGCTGGTTTTTCTTGAAAGAAACTTCGTTTATGAATAAGTCTGGATAAATGGATCTATTTTAGCGTTACCATACGTATTTCTTATTACATAACAGTTCTTTTGTAATAAACTATCTTGGAATACTTTCTCAGAAATGTTTCCTTGTGATAAATCTCCTTGTAAGTAAAAATTTGCAGAATCTTTAGATCTCAACAAAGAACAGAGTTGATGGAAACTAAAGAAATATTTGTGAGAATAAAATATAAAACTCAACACAAGAAAAATATTTGTATATTGTGGTGAAAAAGAGAATTATGGAAAATGAATTATGTGAGAATCAGGATGAATATGAAATACAATCAAAAACAATTGATTTTCCTGATGAGATATTAAAACATATAGAAAAACCGTCAAACCACAGTGATATATCTAAAAAAAGTAACCCAATTAAATACTTGCATTCACATACTGGAGAGAAACCATATCACTGTGATTTCTGTGGTAAAGCATTTTCTCAGAAGGGTTCCTTAACTACACACCATCGTATTCATACAGGAGAGAGGCCATATAACTGTGATATCTGTAGTAAATCATTCTCTACAAAAGTTCACCTAGCTATTCACATACGCATTCATACAGGAGTAAAACCATATCACTGTGATATTTGTGGTAAGTCATTCTCTCAAAGTAGTTACCTTACTACTCATAAACGTATTCATACCGGAGTGAAGCCATATCACTGTGATACTTGTGGTAAATCATTCTCTCGCAGTAGCGAATTAACTACCCACAGACGTATTCATACAGGAGAGAAGCCATATCACTGTAATATCTGTGATAAATCATTCTCTCGAAGTGGTGATTTAACTACTCATGAACGTATTCATACAGGGGAGAAGCCATATCACTGTCATACTTGTGGAAAATCCTTTTCTACAACTGTTCACTTAACTACTCACATACGTATTCACACAGGGGAGAAACCGTATCACTGTGATATCTGTGATAAATCATTTTCCCAAAGCAGTTACTTAACCACTCACAAACATATTCATACAGGAGAGAAACCATATCATTGTGACATTTGTGGTAAATCATTTTCTAGAAATGGAAAATTAACTACTCATAAGCGTATTCATACAGGGGAGAAGCCATATCACTGTGATATCTGTGGTAAAACATTTGCTAGAAGTGATTCTTTAACTATTCATAAACATATTCATACAGGAGTGAAGCCATATCACTGTGATATCTGTGATAAAAAATTCTCTCGATATGGGGAAATAACTACTCATAAACGTTGTCATACAGGAGAGAAAACATATTGTGATATCTCTGGTAAATCATTTTCTCGAAGAGATCATCACACTATTAACAGAGACCTTCATACTGGAGAGAAGTCATATGTCTGTGATTTCTGTGGTAAATCTTTCTCTCGAAATGGGGAATTAACTATTCACAAACGTATTCATACAGGAGAGAAGCCATATCACTGTGATGTCTGTGGTAAATCATTCTCTCAAAGTGGTTATTTAACTACCCACAAACATATTCATACAGGAGAGAAACCATATAACTGTGATATCTGTGGTAAATCATTCTCTCAAACAAATATCTTAACAACTCACAAACGTATTCATACAGGAGAGAAGCCATATCTTTGTGATGTATGTGGCAAATCATTCTCTGTACCATGTAGTTTAACTAAACACAAACGTATCCATACAGGAGAGAGACCATATCACTGTGATATTTGTGGTAAATCATTCTCCATAGATAGTCACTTAACAACTCACAAACGCATTCATACAGGAGAGAAACCATATCACTGTGATATTTGTGGTAAATCATTCTCTCAAAGTGGTTATCTAAATACTCACAAGCTTGCTCACATAGAAAAGAAATCAGATAATGAATAATAATAATTCTCATTAAGTGGTGACTTAACAATTTGGAATCACATTTATATATGAGTGGAAGATTTAATTTGTTACTGGACTTAACATCACAATTTGGTTGTTGTGTTCTGTGAAGTTCTCTTTAGTGAAGTCCACTGTTAGCATTCAGGTTTGGTGTTGGGTCTGAGGACATCTTCCTATTTTCATGTGACTGAACTGAAAAAGTTAAAAGTAAGAAATATCTACAAAGGAGAAAAGATACTGTTGATTTATTTGAAATTGTGGGCAAATAACTGAGAAATGTTTTCACATATCACTGGTTAACATTACAGTTTTTTATGCTAGAAATATAATGCACAAACCATAACAAAACATTTCATTGTAGGATATATGTATTAAAATGTATTAAATCTTTTATATATATATATATATCTGAATTGAAGGAATTGAGCTGGTAAAATCCAGGCTACTTATGTTTCCTAGCTAGCAGAACCTCGGAAGTAATAATTACTCAATGAGGGGTACTCCACTAGCTACTCATCAGGCCAAAGATACTTTAGTTAAATGAAGGTTACTTTGTCATTAAGGAATCCCAAGATTTTCCAGCTTATCAAACTATGAGAGAAACCTACAACCTGCTACATCAATAAACTATTATTGTTTTTATATCTACCACGGACTGCTCAAAGCTTACTAACTTCCTACACCTTGATCCTTGGATCTTACAATTACATATCATTATTCTGTGAACACTAACAGTGTGGAAGACATGGGAATGGGAAAAAAATGAAGCTAAACCTGTCACTAACAGATATTCTCCTAACGAATAAAACAATATCATGATTCACCAAATGCGGTGGAAGGCCTTCTCTCTTAACAATTCCATGACCAACTCCAAAAACTTGACTCATCAAGCCTTCATAAAAATCCCATTCCTAACTAAAATCTGGATAATTCTGAACAGGACCTAACCAATCTGATTTAAAATATCAAATTTAAACCCCAAAAAAGAGCTCCCAATCCTCACCTATGATCAACAATATCATCAGGAAACTTTTTAAATATTCAAGAATCCTCATCCATCCATACAGACAAGACTGGCAACCTATACAACATACCAGGAATTGATACTTAAACAGCTGCACAAGTACTACTGTATTGTACCAGACTCTGTCCTGACAGGTATCAACCTCAAGAGATCTTGGCTTAGAAGATAGAACTGAACCTTCCATACTTCAGTCACCTCATATTTACTGAAAGGACCAGAAAGAAAATTTTGCTGTGAATCCTTCCGTTTGCCTCATCTGCCTCTCAAGCTCTGATATAAGTAGGATTAAAAAAAGTTCTATTTGGTAGAATTCTACCCAAACTTCATTTTAAAATTACACTAGACCTCTGGACTAACACCACTGAAGCCATCCAATGGTTTAAATCCTTAAGCCCCAAAGGTAAATACTAATTCATTCAAGTTGATATAGACCAGTACTATTCCAGCTTATCCTCTATCCTACTTAACACAGCCCTCATATTTGTACTAAAATATTCTGACCTAACTAGACGTGATATCATTATTATCCTGGCAGCTCATTGAACTATTATAAAATTTAATGAAAAACTTTGGGCCCACAAGGATACTTCTAAATACTTCTACACTTTAATGGGGCCAATATTCGAGCAATACGCTGAATATTACTGCTGCACCTTACACCATGTTGGATATAAAAAAAACTCAATTAGATACCTCACTATATGGAGTGATCCTGTCCCCACTGAACCTCACACCACCGATACATCTGTCCCCTTAGATAGAACCCAAGCTATCCCCCATATATTACCCTCCCCCTATTCCTCCAAATTTTACTGTAGTAGCAAACCCAATAGGTACTTCTCTCACCCTGTGATTCTAGATCCCAAATCCACCACTGCCCATTGAAATCCATGCCAGCGCACGCCTCCATACCCCAAGCCATACTCGGGTAACCCCCTAAAATGGAATAGACTGACCAGGACACACAATGTTATCTGGTTCCACACCCACTCCTTTTGTCTTTAATGTTCAGACCAGAGTGCCTAAACTTTTCTTTGCTCTACTTAAAAAACATTTCCCTAAATCCAGTTCTCTTTGAAAATCTTCAACCCCCAATCAGTTAAATTTTCCTACTCCCCCACAACTATCGTTGCTGTTATAATCCAACGTCTGAACAATAAGAATCTTAGTAACCAGCAATTAGTTAACTTTAATCACACTAATACAGCACACCCTAATTCCCAGCCCCCTGCCTGTAACCTTAGAACATCCTTAAATCTCCTTACCAACACCACTGCTAGCACCCCCAGCCCTAATCTTAATACCAATCCTAACACCACAGAAGATAATTCTTATAACACCAGGTTAATCACAGATAATCATAATCCCACAAACTCCACTTTAGTACCTTCTAGAATCCTATGCAGCTGTAGATGTCCCACTTCCTGTCCCTTAGATGCCTCACAAAAAAATTTTGTATATAAATGTATGGTATCAACAGAAGATACCAAATATGTATATATCGACTCATGCAGCACCAACTTGAAGGTCAGAGTTGGTAACCACTATTCTAGCTTTAAATCTCAAGCAAGAACTTTATCTAGACTCATTCATAGCTTAAAAAAAACTCAGTTCTATACAATTTGAAATGGTCCATCATTACCCTTGCCAAACCATATAACAGCTATAACAACAAACGTGATCTCAGCATCACAGAAGTCTTATCTATTATGCAATGCAGCGATAGCCTGAATGAATGGACCAACCTAGTTCTTAATTGTAAACACAAGTTATGTAACACATTCTTAAGGTACAGATAATGGCAACCACCTCAATTATTCCCTAACTATTCCTCCTGCATTCCCACCCCAACTTGAAGCTCTTCTATGTATTTATAATACAACTTCTTTAGCTACCTTTATATTTTCTTAACTCTGTGATCTCCCTATATCTTCCTCTCTGCACATGAGAATATGCAGGTGTATGCACACCTATAGGATATTGTAGGCACACAGAACATGCACGCAGGATATTTGAATATATAGTTTTACTGTTAAGTAGTAAGCCACCAATTTACCTCCAATTATGTTCCTCTAATGACTAATAACTTTATCTCTCACCTTCCTCTCTTTCTTCTCCCTCTTCTCTTCTAATAAACCCACCTTACTCTTACTCTTAACTATTTGACGTCTTCCTTTTCTTTTCATTCCTGACAATTTCAGTTCGATAGTTGATATAGTAAAATGACTCCAGCTTAATATTCACAACAACTGTTATAACGTAAGACGAATAATGATATTGTGCTCTGATAATAACTTTATTAATGAACAAAGGAAACAACAATAATTCCAAACCGAAGTGCAAAGTGGAGAACTGTAACTTCAATTGTCCACAATGCCAAATGAACCATCTGTACCACAGCAAGTGTGCTAAGGCGTAAAGAGTAAATCTACAACAATGAGTCAATGCATATCTAACATCACCTGATAGTCAATAAAGTATTCTCTCAGATAAATTGACATAAGTTTAAATAATAAACAATGTTGGCGTGAAAGGCATCACATGATAAAATCGTATCCCTTGATTGGATGACAATAAACAGCATTTTATGTTGAGACAACTGGAGTTGTCTCAACAACCTTCCCTTCAGTCCACTTCAATCTAACCTAAATTCCCCCTCTCTTTTTCTTTATTCTTAACAACTTTAGACAATTACCCGCTCCCATATTTTTGACCTCCTTTTCTATTACTGACCATTTTATTTCTTCCTACATATGTTTTATTATTTTATTTTTTCACTCTGTTCTGGCATCACCACTCATTTTAAATTACAACTTGGGATTCCTTAATGACAATGTAACCTTCATTTAACTGAGGTATCTTCAACCTGATGAGTGGTTAATGGAGTACCTCTTGTTGAGTAATTATTACTTCTGAGGTTCTGCTGGCTAGGAAACATGTAGCCTGGATTTTACCAGCTCCACTCCTTCAATTTGGATTTTTATTTGCATTCATAGCAATCTTAGTTGCTAACCATGAACGATAAAAAAACTTTTTTCAGCTTATCGAACTTCGATATGGGAAAAACCTACAACCTTCTATGCTAATAAACTATTATTGTTCCTGAAAGTTGTTTTTTATACCTACCATGGACTGCTCAAAGCTTACTACTAACTTCCTACACCTAGGTCCTTGGAGCTTAAAACTACATATGATTATTTATATATATATATATATATATTTATATATATATATATATATATATATAT
>NC_068987.1:24465506-24466253 GCF_001194135.2 Octopus bimaculoides | reverse complement strand
TTTTCCCTATATACCCCACTCTAGTTGTACACATCCTGTTACAGATGTTGTGTGTATTCTAAAGTGTATATATATATATATATATATATATACACACTTTTTTTCTGAACAAAAATAAAGAGTTTGCAGTATATTAGAAGGTCAGGCTACTTGATTCCACACAAAAAAATCCAAGTGTTTTTTTTTTCTTAATGAAAATTGTGCAGGGTAAAGTATCAAATAATACCAAAGCTTCAACCACTATCTCATGGAGACACATTTTGTTCTCTCTTCGACTTATGTTGTTACTACAGTGGTATCTCTCCTGAAATATCTGAAAATCCTTTCCAGTCAAGCTTACCCATCTCTCCTCTTTAAGAACATACCAGACATTTCACCCAATCCTTTGTCTTCAGAACATCTTTCCTCTCGCGTTACCTCTCTTCCTGTTTCTTCCCCCATTAATCTCCAAACTGAACATCACAATCTCACCATTGTGGAAAGACTTTCAAAATCAATGACTGGAAAAAACCATCAAGAAATACAGTGGTATTTTTAATTAAAAAAACTCATTTAAAATTCTCATAATCTATGTTACAACAGAAATGGTAATGTTGTTTTAGATTGATATTTTATGTGAATAACTGAGAAACATTCTCATATATCAATAACATATTTAATGTCTTGTTTCCAAGCTGGCATGGGTTGGATGCTTCAACAGAAGCTGGCAAGTCAGAAGACTGCAACAAGCTCTCCTGTTTGCTTTGG
>NC_068987.1:24448035-24465127 GCF_001194135.2 Octopus bimaculoides | reverse complement strand
GGGAGGTGTATATAGTGAAGTGGACAGGGGACCGGAGAGGGTGGGTAAATAAGTTCATGTGCTTACAAAAGGGCGGGGGAAATGCAGTAAGTGGACAGAGAGAGAGCCGGTGTTAAGAGGATACAGTTACATAGTTACTATATAAATAAATGTATGTATACCTGCTCTCGCATTACTCTGCAACTGTTGCCATTGTGTATATTGATAAAAATGTACGAAACTATTTTATACACAGCAGCTGCCAAAAGACCCAAAGAGCAATGGGTGGGCCTCTTTCTGTCGTTACTGGACAACCCAACCGACACCAGAACCGAGGAAATATCCAACGCTCGTTTTATGGTTAAGTTTGTCTTGTGCTAATCAAAGCGATATGCAACAACACAAAAAAACACTTGGCTGTGAACCAGTATCGCAGTGATGACGACGTCATATCTGCTGTTGATTACTTTTTTACCGGCATGATGAGAGCTTTTTAGCAAGGTGGAAAAGATGCATGTGGCCAAGGCTCTGGTAACATAATCTTCTGGCTTTATAAGAGTCATGATAAAGAACATCAAGAAATACGAAGACCAGTTAAAGTTGAGTGTCACATCTATTTTCCTGGTAAAAGAAAATACAGCAAACTGGTATACATGAATAATTCTGTTAATTAAAATACATGTGTTCCTCGTACTTCTTGAAGATGAAAATATACGTGGGAAAACCACAAGAATCTCTCTTCATTGCGAATGCATAGTAGAATAAAACTGTTCTCATGCCGAAGATCTGAACTCCATCGTGACGAACCATTTCACTGAGGAGTTAGTGGGAAAAGCTTCCCCTACATAGCTGATAGTGTTGCGCTTGGCTAGGCTGTCACATGATGTGTTGGACAGCCCATGTATAGCTAACACTCAACCATCACGTGATGAGCCAAAATGTGGGTACATAAAGGTAAAGAGAGAACATGCTTCCTACAGCTTCTTCAACAATGGGATACAAGCATTGCAACACTGATGGAAGAAGTGTGTGAACCACAAGAGGGACTATGTTGAAAAATAAACTTCGTTTGGTTACATTCCATGAGAGTGTCTGTCTGTCTGTGTATGTGTGCATCACTAAAAGTCAAGAACTCCCCAACTGATTTCATTCAAATTTTACACATCCATTACTTAGGGCCCATGGAGTGTCATGAGCCAAAACAATTTTCAACTTCTTGCCTAATGTGAGCCCAGAGCAATCTCTTACACTTTTTCAGTATTACATGTCAAAAGTGAAACAATAACATCTCTCTTATTTACATTATTTACATTTGTTCTCATCTTGTTTGTTGCTAACACAACGTTTTGGGTGATATACCCTCCAGCCTTCATCAGGTGTCTTGGGGAAATTTTGAACTTGGGTTCTCATTCCTAAGGTATTTTTCGATGTTGTTGTTGTTATTATTATTATTATTCAGGTCCCTGCCTGGAATCGAACTCAGAATCTTGGGGTTAGTAATCCGCGCTCTTAACCACTACGCCATATGCCCGTGGGCATATGGCATAGTGATCCTTTCTAACAATTCTTGTAAGAGTTCGATGTTCACTATCTGAAAGTTTTGGTTTTCTTCCAGAGTTTTGTTTTGATGAGGAGGTTTTTCCCTCTTTCTCAAAGGCTGTCATTACTTTCGAGACAGTACTTCTTGATACACCAAATATTTCGGCTGTTTTCGTTATGCTAGCACCTGCCATACAAGCACTAACAATTTGACCTCTTTGGAAGTCCGATAGATCTGTCATTTTAGTGAATTTTAATTACTTTTTTCTGATGATATCTGAAAAGAAACAGCAATTTTAGCAAAACATATTAAGCAACACTAATAAATCAAAAAACATAAAAATAAACAAGCTTTTGATGGTTTTATAGATATTTCAAAATTATGACGCTATGATGCTAGGTGTTTCTATTATTTTGTCCAACCCCTGTATGTGAAAATGAATGTGTCCAAAAAGTATTTGAAAAATTTTATTCATATCCAAGACCTTACTACAAAAATTTCAGATCTTAATTTCAATCGTCAGTTAAAAAAAAATGTATCATTCCCAGAAAGTTTTGATCTCATGGCCTCTTAGTAGTTTAGCATGTTAACCTCAGTTGATCGGCCAGAAACACTTCTAGATTTTTAAAAAAAATGTATATAAGGAATTACATTTGTATTTTCTGAGCAACAAATAACATTATGGAGGACAGACAGTGTGAGAATCAAGTTTGAGGAAACACAATGTAAAAATAATGAATTTCCTTACCAAACTGAGACATACGATGACATTCAGGAAATGTAAAGACCTCAGTAAACACAAATTCAAAAGTTTACCATTATGATTTTGGTGATAAAACATTCTCTCATAATGGTTAATTGATACTTCACAGACGCAGTCACAAACTGACAAAAGAAAACAACTGTGAAATCTGTGGTAAATTTTTTCTAGGAATTCTGAATTAATTTGTCACATACATGTTCACATGGGCGGGAAACCTTACTACTGTCGTATCTGTGGTAAGACATTTTCTCAGAAAACTCACTTGTCACATCCATATCCACATAGATAAGAGACAATATGACTGCAATTTTACTTGGCTTGATGGGTCTTCTCAAACATGACATAATGGTCATTGCCTCTGTGAGGCCCAACACTCAAAAGGAGCTCAGCCACTTTGTCTCCATGAGGCCCAACGTCAGAAGATGCTCTTTATGTGCCAAAAGCATGGGTGCTCTTGGCTTGACAGGTCTTCTCAAGCACAGCACATCACCAAAGGTCTCGGTCACCAGTCATTGCATCTGTGAGGCTCAAAGTTCAAAGATCATACTTCACCACCTCGTCCCATGTATTCCTGGGTCTACCTCTACATGTTCCCTCCACAGTTAGAGACTGGCACTTCTTTACACAGCTGTCCTCGTCCATCTGCATCATATGACCATAGTAGTGCAGTCGTCACTCTTTCACACCACATCTGATTTCTCTTATGCCTAACTTTTCTCTCAAGATGCTTACACTCTGTCAAACATGCACACTGACATTGCACATCCAGGGAAGCATACTGGCTTCATTTCTTTCAAGCCTACGCACGTCTTTGGCTATCATAGCCCATGTTTCACTGCCATGCAGCATAGCTGTTTGCACACAGGCATCAGACAATTGGTCTTTCACTCTGAGAGAGAGGCCCTTTGTTGCCCAGCCTAATCTTATTCTCACAGCTACACTCTCAGAGCATTCACCTCCACTACTAACTTGGTCACCTAGATAATGGAAGCTATCTACTACCTCTAGCTTGCACCCCTGGCAGTTGATAGAGTTTATTTTTTGTGCATTTTCAGCATTTATTGTACCTGTGCACCTTCCACATCTGTGATGAAACTTTGTCTTCTAATCATATTCTGTCTCTTCACAATTGTACTGACACAGATAAGAGACCACACAATTGTGATATCTGTAATTCTCTTGTTAGCTTTTTTAAACTGTTCATAAACATAAAATTTTGTAAATTCTTATCTCAGACTGAAACTTTTGACAATCACATAAATACTCTCACAGCCAAGAAACCATACTACTGTGATATTTGTAGTAAAAACTCAAACACAATTATGAGAAAATTCATAATTGTGTTTGAATTCCACAAATGTACTCACTGGTGGGGAAAAACCATACCAAGTGATATATGTGATGAGACATTATATTAAAAGGTGTAGTGTAGTCATGAATAGACTATACCTGAAAGAAATGGAATGGTCACAGCTAATTCCAATCAATGTAGTGTGGGTCTGCAACACTAAAAAGTTGATGACTTAATAGTTTGGATATAAATGAGAAAAGTAAAGGCATGGGAAGAAGTTCTATTTAACATGAGTCACAGGATCTATATCAGTTGAACTGGTGAACACAAATACAAGGTGAGGGAATGCAGAAGAAGGAGCTGGTGGATATTGACATGTATATTGGGATAAATAAAAAACAAGGTTAGTTCAATTGATGAGGATGGAGGAGGGTATACATGAGAACTATTGTGATTTGATTAAAATAAACATCCAGATTTTTTATTTTAAAATTATTAAAACTCATTTGAGTTTCCATAAAAATGGAATTAATGTCCTTATTCCAAAATTAATAGTCATACTTGGCATAGATGTATGGTTAAGTAGTTTGCATTGCAACTATGTATTCCCTGGTTCATTCCCATTACACAGCACCTTTAGTGTGTGTCTTCTACTATAACCTCAGCATGATCGATGCTTTATGAGTGGAATTCAGTAAAAAGAAACTGTGCAGAAGTGCATCATGTATATGATAATGGTTATCATAAGCGTTTGAACATCCATTTTTTCATGATTGCTGGAATCAAACGAAATCCATTGATGCAGATACTCAATGGCCAGATGCCTTTCTTGTTGCTGACACTCGTCTGCTTCCAAATAATTTTTTTCCCCATGGCCAGACAGATTTTCATGGAAGACTGAAATGGTACAATAGAGGAGGAAATTCAATGTCCAAAAGCTAGCAGTGTGAATTAGTGCTAGATATTCTCTCGCAACATTGAGTCATAGGGTTTTTTTTTTTCAACTCAAGTTTGGATCGTTTTTATGCAATGCTTTGTGTATGTGAATAGTGAAAAAAAATAGTTAAAATTTGGGGTGAGGAGGGGGAATTGGAAATTTTGAAAACACGGTTTTTGACATATTCAGAATTTCCTTCGGAAAGACTTCCTCCCGTCTCCCCCCTCCATCCCCGCCTCTTTTTTTTTTGTTGCCAAAAACCCCCGTTTTCGGATACGGAGATTCCGGAAAATTTCTAAATACCGATTTTTGCCAATTTTTTTGCAGATTCATATTCTCCGTAGCCGAAAACGGGGAAACGGGAGTTTATATATAAAAAAAATAATAATAAAGGGGTGGGGTACAAAAGGAAGTCTTGCCTCTCCTTAATCGAAAACATAGGAATCCGCTGAAAAAATTTCAAAAATACAAAAGTTGATTTTTTTCGTGCTGGTGTACTTGTAAAACATTAGCCATTTAGGGTTTTACTAACTGAGGTGAATATATAGATCTCCCAGCAAAATAATTTTATTTCATTTCAAGTATTTATATTTAGTAATGTTAATAATAGAGTTACGTCCCCTGATTGCTTCCATAATTTACTTCACTTCCTGCTATTGTTTGATTCACATCATTATTACTTTCAGTTCCACTTAATAACTTATATTTTGACGACCGAGATCATTATAGTTAATTGGTAATGAACTCTGTATGAAATACAGACGGCACTCGTTATTATGTGAACCTTAAAATGAAAATTAACGTTCGCTGTAAAAGCTTGAAGTTCACTTGAAGCTATCCATGCCTCCTCTGTGTTTATTTCTTGCGTGTACATTACATGTCCCTCGTTGGGGCTTTATTAATATGTAAGTATTATTAATATAATATTGTATATAAGTGTCGGTCTACGTACATCTGTTTGCATTTATGTGTTTAGATAGAAGAAAGTAAATAAGACATTTTCGAAAGTACGTATTTAGTTTCGTTTTTCGACACTCCAATCCAATCTTTATTATGCCTGAGCAAACGAAACTTCTACGTGATCTTTTCATGATAAATGTCCTTATGCCTGGGGGAAAAAAACCCATTAGAATGCTTTTAATCATGTTTGTTCGATAAGGACCTACTTAAGTCTAAAAAGTGGAAGGAGACATTAGCCAAGATATTTGAGGTAAACGGACGGGGTATTGCAAATAGTAAGACGTTATTCAAATAGGCATCGATTGGTTCTCAAATGGTTCTTAAAGTGGTATATTTTTAGAAATATTTGCTTATAAGTGCCGCCAAACGATATTAGCTTTTTTGTACGAATAATTAAGGATACTTTCCACTTGGATAGATAAATTTTCTATGGAAAGAAGTCAAGCACTAACAAATCTTCAGAGTGAAATTAAAATCTCAGTATGTTGAAATACTGCCGCATAATCAATTCCATTTGATAATTTTATAAGGCACTATCCGACATCAAATGGAGTAGCAGACAGCTTGAACTCATTTGGCTGAAGCGAAAATTCAGTAATATATTATACACGTTCTTTTCTTAACCCTCTGGTCATATCTTGTGCTTTATTTTTCAATGAAAATTGGAAAAATATTTCCTTTTTTAAAGCTGGTGGGCTTTCTTTCAAATACCACAATATGACCATATATCTCATATATCAGCTGGTTTTTTTTTTTTTACTTGATATTATAAATTGAAGTTATTAAATTAGATATATTGTCCACAGTAAATGTGAAGCATTCACGTTTCTACTTTCCATCATTGATCCTCAGCATACATTACAGAAATAAACTAGATCCCCATAATTTGCCACTATATCCAACAAAATTGGTTGTCTAACAAAACTAGCTTTAAAGATGTTGTACAACTAGTTATTGAGAGAGAGAAAACATTCAAAGTGTAAGCCCTGTTTCTTCATGCCTGGCAGCAACTCAACTTCCATTTGATTTTTTTCTTACTATGGATCTTTGTAGAAATTTTCTCTCTCTCTCATTCTATCTTTCAGTATTTCTGGTGAAATATATCTCTACCACCCTTTCTGTTGACATTAAATTGTCTCATGTATGATACTATCTCTGTATTTCAGGTTATCTGGTTACATTGATTTGACAAATTCTCACAGAAGGCATCAACGGATTGAGGAAAAATATGAAACACAGAAGAATTACTCCCTGAAAATATCATGTGAAGAGGTTATCTAACTTGACAGAAATTTTTTGAAGTTGATTTGAAATACATTTCATGGATGATTTTGTTTAATGGTTGAACTTAAGTAGAAAACTTTACTAGCCTTGTGTGTGATACCTTATGGATATGAATATATTTTGAAAACTAGATTGAATACTATCATGTGAGGGATGGTTAGTTGTATTTAGAATAATTCAAATTTTGGAGAACTAATGTATCCTTTAAAAAGTTTGAAAGATATTTATTTATATCCACTGCATAACCACAGAAATTTTCAAACTTTGATTTCTATTGTTAGATAAAATATACTGTTTCACCATCAGTAAGTTTTGATCTTATTACCTTGTGCTCAGTAGCCTAGTATATAAAACACACAACTTAACTTAAAACTGAGATAAAAGACAAAATCATATCTTGTGAGCAACAAATGACATTATGGAGGAGAGACTATGTGAGAATCAGGACTATGATGAAACTCAATGTGAAAATAACAAGTTTCTTCACCAAAGTAAGGAAGATGTAGGGAAGAAATCATACCACTGTGATATCAAAGGGAAGACAGTGACAAAATATAAAGATATTGGAGAACACAAATCACTCCACACAATTTCAAATGTTTATCATTGTGAAATTTGTGACAAAGTTTTCACAACAGACAGTTCCTTTTCATCTCACAAACTTACTCACAAAGTTATAAAACCATATTGCTGTGATGTCTGTGGCAAAACATTTTCTCAGAATTCTCATTTAACTCTTCATATATGTACTCACAAAGGTGAGAAGCAATACCAGTGTTATAACTGTGGTGTAACATTCTCTTGTAAAGATGACTTGACTGTTCACAATTGTACACACACAGGTGAAAAATCATACCAATGTGACACCTGTGGTAAAACATTTTCTAAGAATTATCACCTAACTCGTCACATACGTACTCACACAGGTGAGAAACCACACCACTGTGATATTTGTGATAAAATATTTTCTGAAAATTACTACTTACAACGTCATAAGCGTACTCATTCAGGTGAAAAACCGTACCATTGTGACATCTGTGCAGAAACATTTTCCCGGAAAGAACATTTGACTCGACACATTCGTATCCACACAGGTGAAAAACCATACCACTGTGATGTCTGTGATAAAACATTTACTCAGAATTCTCACTTAATTAGTCACATGCGTACTCACACAGGTGAAAAACCATATCGCTGTAAAGTCTGTGGTGAAACATTTTCACAGAGTTCACTTTTAAATTATCACATACGTACTCACACTGTTGACAAACAGTACCAGTGTGATATTTGTGGTGAAGCATTTTTGTGTAATGATGACTTGACTGTTCACAAATGTACTCATACTAGTAAGAGTCTATTCCACTGTGATATCTGTGGTAAATCATTTTCTCAGAACTCTCGCTTGACACTTCATATGCGTACTCATACAAATGAAAAACCTTACCACTGCGGCATTTGTGGTAAATCATTTTCTCAGAATTTTTGTTTAACTCGTCACATACGTACTCACACAGATGCTAAACCAGTGTGATATCTGTGGTAAATCATTTTCTAAGAATTAACCAGTGTGATATCTGTGGTAAATCATTTTCTAAGAATTCTCACTTAACTCTTCATATACATACTCATACAAATGAAAAACCTTACCACTGTGATGTTTGTGGTTGACCATTTTCTCAAAATTTTTGTCTAAATCCTCCCATACATACTCACATAGATGTTAAACAAATATATGTGGTAAAGGTTTCACATGTAATGATAACTTGACTGTTCACAAATATGCTCACACAAATGAAAAAAATCATAACACTATAATATCTGTGGTAAAATATTCTCTCAGAGCTTTTAATTAATTCGTCACATACTCACACAGGTGAAGAGCTGTACCACTGTGATATTTGTAATAAAATACTTTCTCAGAATTCTCACTCAATCTGTCACATATGTACTCATGCTGGTGAGAAACTATACCACTGTGATAACTAGTAAAATATTCTCTGTCAGAATTTTCACTTAATTCATTATATGCATGCTCATATCAGTTAGAAATCATACCACTAATATCTGTGATAAAACCTTCGCTTGTGATATTGACTTGGCAATTCAGAAATATACATAGTTACACAAGTAAAAAACCAAGCTACTGTAGTGTCTAGGCTAAAACATTATCTCATAAACCTATTTTTACTGCTCACAAATGCAGTCTCAGTGGTGTGAGTCAATGCCATTGTGATATTTGTGGTAAATATCAATCATAACTGGACTACTGTCAAACTTACTCGTGGATCACACGATCTGATGGAAATAGCAGTCATTTCTATTTCAAACCATACCACACCATCTTAATTGTGATATATATATATATATATATATATATATATAGCTGTGTGGTTGGAAAGCTTACTTCCCAACCATACAGTCTTAGGTTCATTCCACTACATGATACTTTATGCAAGTGTCTTTTACTATAGCCTCAGGCCAACAAAAGCCTTGTGTATGGATTTGATAGATGGAAACTGAAAGAGACCTGTGTGTGTTTGTAACAGCACCAACAAACAAGCAATGTTGTTCATTACCAATCCTCCATGAAAATGGCAATGAGGAAATATTTTGCTTGGAAACAGGCAAGAGATGGCAGCAGGAGGGCATCAAGCTTTAGAAATTCTGCTTCAACAAATTCTATCTGACCCATGCAAGCATGGAAAAGTGATCATTGATGATGATATATAGCACTGCAATGTGGCTGTGTGATTAAGAACTATACTTCCCAATTATATGAAATTCCATAGACTGATTTTATGTGGAAGCTTTTTAACTGTTCTTATTTCTATTGCTGACAATATCAAGTTTAACACTTTGTTGGTCTTCAAGTGCTGTTAGTAGATGCATATACATTTATAAAAATCTCAGAAAAGCTAATCCTTATCTCAGAAAAGCTAATCCACACAACTCCTCCAATTCACAATTCAGATTCAGACCACTACACATAAATCTAATACAGAAAATTTATGTCCACCACAACAATGAAGCCAACAATGAAACCCATTCTAATTGCCACAAATTTCATCAAAGCTTTTGACTTAATTTTCTGCTATCTGCGAAAATACACAATACCACCTTAAAAAACAACATAAAATGCTGAGCAGTAAACAACTTGTCTGATCATATCACTTTTAGAACTTAAAATTTTCTGGAAGCACCACATAGATCCAGCCATTTACTCAGTTACATCTACATAACCTTCCTTACAATCCCACAAAATATACCAACAGTTGCATACATAAATGATATCATGCACACATGCTCCTAAAAAAATATCATGGTTAAAGAATAGCTTTTACTAATTTTACAATACAAAATCTATTCTATAGCTCTCACCTATATCCAGTATTTTTCACTATGTTCTGGAGCCTGACAACAAAACAGCTGAAGCATTTGAACAAATCATTTAAAAATAATGTTGGGATAGCTTATATTAATGAAATGTATTTGACTTTAAATTTAGATCAACAAAAAGTAAAATTGGAACTGAAATTTCCTGACCAGCCGACACATTTCTAATACACAGTCTGCATAAATAGATATGTTAGATGTTGACCAAACATCTACAGATCTGTAGATATTGACTGGATATATACAGTTTGTAGATGTCAACAGGATATATAGTCTGTAGATATTGACAGGATATATATAGTCTTTAGATGTTGAATGGACATATACAGTTTGTAGATGTTGACTGGATGGATATATATATACATATATAGTCTGTAGAATTTGACTGGACATATATTGGCAAGATATATTCAAATTTAGCATATGCAACCATTAATCCTGTCAAATTTTTTCTCCATTTCTTTTTCCTCTCTCCGTCTGTTTTCTCCTTCTGTTCCTTTCCACAGAAGAATGTAGGCTCAAAACGTTAAAGACTCTTCCATTTTTCATGAACATCAAACTAATACACCTTGTTTATTGTTCCCTCACTTGTCTCTGTCCTTTTTTTTTTTAACCATATATATATGCAGCATCATACAATCTTCTTTTTACTCGGAGAGAGAAACCTTTATAAACATATGTGTGTGTGTGTGTATAAAGGTTTCTCTCTCCGAGTGAAAGGAAGATTGTATGATGCTGCATGTATACAGACAACAATTCTACATGGTAGCGGGATGTGGGTCCTGGATGCAAAGGACATGTTAAGGTTAAAAAAGAATGGGGCTAGTATGCTCTGCTAGATGTGTAATGTAAGTATATATGTTTGACAGTGCTAGTGTTTTGAGAGAGAAGTTAGGCATAAAAGGGATTAGTTGCTGTGTGCAAGAGAAAAGACTGCACTGGTTTGGTCATGTGATGCAGATGAATGACAACAGCTCCATAAAGAAGTGCTGATCTCTTAAAGTAGATAGAACACTTTGATGTGGGAAACCCAGGAAGACATGGGATAAAGTACTGAAGAACAACCTCAGGACACTGAATCTTGTACTCAAGAAGACCTTACTCCAGAAGTGTTAAGACTGGTGATGAAAAGAACTCATGGCAGTGCCACGTAAAAGCACCCATGTGGTGCCATGTAAAAGTGCCTGTGCAGTGTCCCATAAAAGCACCCAGCACACTCCATAAAGTGGTTGGCATTTGGAAGGGCATCCAGCCATAGAAGCCATGGCAAATCAGACTGGAGTCTGGTGCAACTTCACAGCATGAACAACAGACATTAATTGTAGATGTTCATTATATACACTTGATGTTAATAGAGTGTGTTTATGCTATAGATGCTGGCTGGATAGATTAAGTTTGTTCTTGTTTATTCCCTGGACTACCTTAATACAGCAGATTTATGGTCTAGTACATTCTCTGACTACCTCATCTTTTTGTTTATAAATCTCTCTGTAATATGTTTATTTGTGGCACTTCTTTCACCTTCTCATCAACCTCAAATCTTTCACCTCCGTATATATATATATATATATATATATATATACACACACACACACACACACAGTCTAGCTGTTGACTGGGCATATATGTTGGCAGGACATACACTATTTGGGCTAATTTTGACAATTGTTTATGCCTTCTTTTTGCAAGAACAACTTAATGTATTAATGAACAGTCACTGGCATTGAGAACATAAAAGATTAAAGTTGTAGTTTAGAATTTTACTGACATGGAGGAATGGAAGCCATTTGAATATTGGAAAAGTGTTACCTGTATAATGATGATTCATGCCAACATCATGACTGCTCTGAACACTGTAAATGTTGTAAAATACGGCATGGACATCATGGAAACCAAGTTTCCCCAAACTGTGATGGTTTTTGGGTGTCTCCAATGAGGGTGATGTCATGTCACTCCACATCTTGGAAAAGAGCCTTAACCTCAATTCAGAGGGCTATATGAAGCTGCTTGAGACTGTGATCAAACCCTGGCTGGAGACAGTTGCTGCTGGAAGGCCATACGTGTGGCAGCAGTATTCAGCTCCTTGTCATATCTCCAGAAAGAGTCGGAAGAGAATTTCCAAAACTTCACCAGCCCCAATTTCTGGCCTCCTAATTCTCTGAATTGTAATCCCATGGTTTACTACATGTGATGTACCACTGAGAAAGACACCATATGCCCTGCTTGTAAGACCAAGATCAATGAGGTGTTTGGAGATCTTCCCAGGGATACAGTGAGTAATGCATATATCAGGTTCCAGAGCTGTCTTGAAGCCATGGTGAAACTAAAAGCAGCTACTTTGAGTAAACTGTTATCTCCCAGCCATAATGTAGTTGATATTTTTAGATGGGATGTTGTCTTTCCTTTTTATGCAAACTGTCAAATTTAGCCCTGTATAGAGCCTGTGGATGTTCATTGTATACACTTTATGTTAATTGGGCATCTGTATTCTATAGATGCTGAGTAGATAGATTGATTCCATTCTTGTTTAGCCCTTGGTCTACCTGAATACAACAAACATGATCAAATATACTCCCTGTGACTACCTTGTCTTTTTATCTGTATCTTATATATTTTTGCTTATACATCTCTGTTATATGTTTATTCATGGCAGTTCTTCCATCTCTATATCAACTTTAAATCTTTAGCTTTCTTTAGTGATAGAATATATTTAGTGCTTATATGTAGCATTTGTGCAACAGGGTTGCTGCAGGATAGTTGGATTTGCTGACAACACAGAAACCAAGTTAATTCCCATACCTTGCTGTCAAATCATTGGATTAATCCCAACAAAATACAAACTTTTTTCTAAATTTTATCAATATAAATATTTGTTCGACTATACATTTCAGGCTGTGTGGCAGTGTTTTAGAATAAAAAATCACTTTTGCTTTGCATATTTCCTGCTGAAACTCTAATTGGGTTTCATTTTTGTGTGTATGGGGAGAGATAGAGAGAATAAAAGTTTTCTCTCTACAAAGAAGCGATTTAAAATATATCTTAATTGTTGTGTGAGAAAATATATATATTCTCATGATAAATTATTGCATCTTTTAAAAACATCCTTAATTTGCAGACTATATCTTGTGTGTTTAAGAAAAACAAATTTGTTTTCTCTTCCACAATACTATGTGTGTGTGCGAGAGAGAGAGAGATGAGAATCATAAAAATAAGAAAGCAGCATTTGCAGAGCTGTCACTATGAAGTAATGTCTTGTGCAGGCTGCATATTTAAATATACTTGCATCCGTGAATTTTTGGGGGATGACAGAAAAGCTATTGAATTCTTTCGGAACCACGGTGTCCTGCCCACTGCTGTGATTTGTTCATGATGTTGGAGTAAATGTGTGTATAGAAAGGATCAACATTTCTAGCGATGCAGGAGTTACACCGTTGCTAAAGAACAAGAACAAGAACAAGCATGCACACACAACCCATTAGCTTTCTTTTTCCATTTTAGCAACTGTCACAAAGATACCCGAAGTGAATTGTCATGGAAAGATGTGGGGCATTTTCTCTTACTGTATGGAGGATGACGTCCCAACTGATGAAATAGAAGGCAGAAATTATAGGCAGCAACAATAAAGATGGATAAAAACTGATATCTCTCTCTTACACACATAGATTCAACAAAACAAGAGATCTACTCTTAAAGTAAAATAGAAAATTATTGGAAATTTTAAACAAATTGTTTTAATTTTTTCAATGCATGGGGTTTTGTTACGGACTATTTATTTGGGACACAAAAGTCATCAATTCTTTCATCACGTCCTGTGACAATGAATGTACAGTAGACACACAAACTGGGGTAATGCATTCCTGTATATATCATAGTCATTGCATTATTTCACAAGGTGGCTTCTGAGGCTAGTAGCAGTTGCCGTCCCTTCATTTGTTAATTTCATCTCTGTATTGGGTCTGAAAAACTCAGAGTCACTGAGAGATCCCTGACAAACTACCCGGCTACATGAAATGATTTCAATTGCATAAGGAGCATTGGCAGCTGGTAGTCTTTTCTGTTCTACCGCTATGTTAAATATCAGAGGAAGGAAATAGGAAAAAGAAAGTGGCCAATCAATTCACTGTATAACGGTTGTCATTGTACACAAAATGTATAGATAACGACATTGTTTAATTACTGTTATGGCATTTAAGCGAAGGGTATCATTTGATTCCTTCACCCGCACGATTTTCACTAAGAAACAAAACTCGGATTTTTTTGTGTAGAATCAAGTACTCTGACCTCCTAATATGCTGCAAACTCCTTATTTTTGTTCGGAAAAAAAAAGGTGAGGACCAGACCCCACCCCATATCCTGGAATCATTGGAAATTTTCTTTCGTTGAATGAATTCTGCTACAAAACCCTTTTTGGGGTCCGGAAAATGGGGTGGGATGAGGTGGAAACCTTGGAAATTTCATCCCCACCCCATTAATTGTTTCACCCACAGGATTTTCACTAAGACAAAAAAAACTCGGATTTTTTGTATGGAATCAAGTAGGGATAGGGGAGGGTCGGTACCCTTTTTTTTTTCTCGAAAAATAAGGAGTTTGCAACATATTAGGATGTCAGAGTATTTGATTCCACGCAAAAAATCCGAGGTTTTTTTTTTTTTTTTTTTTTAGTGAAAGTCTTGCGGGTGAAAGGATCAAAATTAACAGAGCGTGAAACTATAATTTTTCTGTGTTCGTTGGTTGGAATCTGTGAAAGGAAAATAAGTTTATCGTATAAAGTTTTTGCGCGTGTATTTTTTTCACTTTGTTGTCCGCTACTATATGTACATAATACGAAAGCTCGCCGGTGTTTAAATAAACGGAATACTTTTTATCCTGTAATTTTTGTTTCAAAACCAAAATTCCGATGTGTCTTTTTTTTTTTACCACCGTTACTTTCTGTTCACTGTTTGGACTGTTATAAATACCTGTCACTGACACATCTAATAATGATGATCTCGTATATAATACAGGTAAGTGGATGTAGAGTTGAATAAAAAAGAATTTTAAAAAAGGATTCGGCAAATTATACCGACAAGAAATTGCATTTGGTGTGCTACTGTTAGAATGAATGAATTTTTAGTAAAAAATATTTACACAAATAGGCGCAGGAGTGGCTGTGTGGTAAGTAGCTTGCTTACCAGCCACATGGTCCCGGATTCATTCCCACTGCGTGGCACCTTGGGCAAGTGTCTTCTACTATAGTCTCGGGCCGACCAAAGCCTTGTGAGTGGATTTGGAAGACGGAAACTGAAAGAAGCCCGTCGTATATATGTATATCTATGTATGTATGTGTGTATGTTTATGTCTGTGTTTGTCCCCCAACATCGCTTGACAACCGATGCTGGTGAGTTTACGTCCCCGTAACTTAGCGGTTCGGCAAGAGACCGATAGAATAAGTACTAGGCTTCCAAAAGAATAAGCCCTGGGGTCGATTTGCTCGACTAATGGCGGTGCTCCAGCATGGCCGCAGTCAAAAGACTGAAACAAGTAAAAGAGTAAAGAAATAATCGCGCGTGGCATTATTCCTGTATAGAACTCTCTAATGATGAGAGGTGAATTCTTCCCACACCAGTATATCAACCTCACTCTACTATAAACTTTGTAAGTATATTTTTTCTTACTTTACATGTATTTACATTGTGTGTTATAAATAACTAATTATCTCGTGTAATTAACTTCAGAGATTGTTCATTAACACGTTAACAGCCACATGTACCACCGACGGTTCATCGCAAACTTCACACGATTACCATATGAACCACCGGTGGTACATTTTTCATAATTTGAGAAAACATTTTATTCTGTATTTTTGACATAGTTTCGAGGATATTTAAAAAAAAACATGAGTGTTAAGTATTAAAGTTTAATTACGAACTGTTGTAAAAATGCTAAAAAATTTACACTTCAAAACGAAAGAATACCTTAAACATTGAGAGCAATAACACGCGAAATACGTGGCGTCACCGGTAAATTGCAGTATAAGACCGTGACGGTTAACGTGTTAGAGATACTCTGTAAGAAGTAATTGTCCTTTACCTCCTTCGCCTAAAAGTTCTGCTCTATCTATCAATATCTTCATCAATTTCAGTACGTCTTTTATTATTTCGTCTTATAACATACCTATACAACTATCGCCCATCCCCGCGAATTTGTTTCCTCCTAACTTCCAGAAGAATAGATATTTTTCAATGAGGTTTTCTACAAATAATCTTCAGATGGTGTAAATTACTCTTATAGCAGAATATGTTGTGAAAAGATTTCTTTTTTTCAGTGGTTGGGAGAGAAGTTTCGCAAAAGTTCACCCGAGTCGGCTTTGTTTCCCCATAACTTTCAGAAAAATGGGCTTTTTTATAATAAAATTTTCTACAAATACTTTTCGGGTGGTGTAGATTACTATTACATCGGAATTTAGCGTGAAAAATGAAATATTAGGCACGTACACATACATCACAATTTTTTGTTAGAAATTTCAAGTTTCCATTGTATTTATGTGCGTGCCCACCAATTCTTTTTCCGTATCAGATTCCAATATAATCGAAATCTATACAATTTGAAGGGTATTTGTAGAAAATTTCATAAACAATATTCATTTATCTGAAAATTATCAGGAAACAAAGCCGACTCGTGTGAATTTTCCGAAACTCCTCTCCCCACCTTGGAGAAAATTTTGGTCAAACTAAAGGGTTTGACCCGGTGGGAAATAAAAAAATGAATTATTCTAATAGGTGTAAAACAATTTGCTGGGAACGAATATGAAGAAAAAAACGCGCGCTCGCGAACGGGGTGGGTGGGGAGAGGCCTCGGAGTCCTCTCCTCACCCCGCCTTTCATGGGAGCACATTTGTTTTTTTTCATATTCGTTCACAGCAAGTTGTTTTACATCTATTACACTATTTTTCTTTTGTTTCTTGGC
>NC_068987.1:24442951-24447404 GCF_001194135.2 Octopus bimaculoides | reverse complement strand
TATGTAAACCATGTTGGCAAAATAACATAGTCTGCCATGGACACCTGTGCTTTGGTTCTTTCTTTCTTTTTCTTTTCTTCCTTTTTGTCACTTTTGCTATGAATTAAATTAATGAATTCAACTGTATACACCGTCTGCAAGTAGTTGGGTTCAGCATATTATCCTCCATTTTCTAATTGTTACACACATATATATATATACTAACTGACCCCGTGCTGTCAAAAACGATGGCTAACTGTAGATACATAATTATCACACATGCAAACATTCACATAACTTCGATTGTACATGCACACATATACTCACACAGTGTTGAAATATGCTGTTTGATTTTTCTTTTCAGCCTTGAATGTTCACCATCCCACTTCCATTGCACACACATTCACATGACTCCCTTTTATATACACACACATATACTTACATAGGTTTGAAATGCTATTTGATTTTTTTTTGCACTATAGAGCTTCCATCACTACCAAGTTTGCCATCACTTGCCGTTCTTATTTATAGTGAAATATTTCCTCTCCAATAATATTCATGTTAACACTTCACTGTCCCTTATGTTGCCTTTTTATTTCAGATTATCTGATGACATTTATCAACTTTTGAAGATTAAAAATAACTTTAGGTTGAATGGATATAGAATATTTCCTTGAAATTAAGATTTTGTATAAACATTTTGAAACATATTTACTGGAAGATTTTCTGTACAGATTAAACTTGAAGATTTGCTGTGAAGCCTTAACTTACATGTATGTATGGAAGATGGACGTTAAACGCTGATGATGATGATGTATAGACTAATATCTGGATAATTGGAGCAAATTTAAGAGTCTTTTAGTTGCTGGTTATTACTAACAAGATTCTATTCTAATAAATATATTTGAAAGTCTTTTTTCATCTTATAAATTATCAAGAAAAAAAGATAGAATTGAAAAGATTAAAATAAAATTATGGAAGTGAAATTGAATGGAAAGCAGGTGGACAGTGGGTCACAAACTGAGAATACTGAATTAGCAATTGAGACACAGAAAATTACTAGGAAGAAATCCTACCCTTGTGATGTATGTGGCAAAGTATTCATTGCCAGAAAAAATTTAATTCAACATAAGTTAATTCATTCAATGTCAAAGCAGTATCACTGTGAGGTTTGCAGTAAATGGTTCTCTACAAGTAGCTTGCTCTCTCAACACATACGTATTCATACAGGGGAAAGACCATATCACTGTGATACCTGTGGTAAAACATTCTCTCAGAAAGGTCATTTGTCTGAACACAAACGTATTCACACAGGTGAGAAACCTTATCGATGTGATATCTGTGGTGAAACATTTTCTAGAAGTTCTCATTTGTGCCGACACAAACGTATTCACACAGGAGAGAAACCATATCGCTGTAATTTCTGTGACAAAGCATTCTCTCAAAGTGGCCAGTTATCTGAACATAGACGTGTTCACACAGGAGAAAAACCATATCGCTGTGATATCTGTGGTAAGACTTTCTCTCAGAATAGTAACCTTTCTTCCCATAAACATATTCACACAAATGAAAAAAATAGTTGTGATACGTGTGGTAAAACATTTTCTAGTCCAGGTAATTTATCTGCCCACAAACGAATCCACACAGGAGAGAAACCATATCTCTGTGATATCTGTCATAAAACATTCTCTGCAAGTGGTCAGTTATCTCGACATAGACGTATACACACAGGGGAGAAACCATTCCATTGTGATATATGTGGTAAGAAATTTTCACAAAGTGGTCATTTGTCTTCTCATAAGCATTTTCACACAGGAGAGAAACCGCACCACTGTGATATCTGTGATAAAACATTCTCACAAAGTGGTCATTTATTTCAGCACAAACGTATTCACACAGGAGAAAAACCATACCATTGTGATGTCTGTGGCAAATCATTCACTGAAAATGGTCATTTATTGACCCACAAACGCATTCACACAGGAGAGAAACCATACTGCTGTGATGTCTGTGGAAAAAAATTCTCAACAAGTAGTTATGTATCTCAGCACATGCGTATTCACACAGGAGAGAAACCATTTCATTGCGATATCTGTGGCAAAGCATTCTCTCAAAGTAGTAGTTTATCTTCTCATAAATATATTCACACAAGAAAAAAGCCATTTCACTGTGATATCTGTGATGAAACATTCTCTCAAAGCAATAGTTTATCTGCTCATAAAGTATTTCACACAAGAGGAAAACCATATCACTGTGAAATCTGTGGTAAAACATTTGCCAGCAAAAGCAATTTATCTTCTCACAAGCGTATCCATACGGGAGAAAAGCCATACCATTGTGAAATTTGTGGGAAAGCATTTTCTGGGATTGGTGATTTATCTCGACACAAACGTATTCATACAGGAGAGAAACCATTCCACTGTGATATATGTGGTAAAACATTCTCGCAAAGTGGTACTCTATTTAGGCATAAGCATATTCACATAACAGAAAAATTATTCTAACATCTGCATTATACTGTCATTGAATGATAAATGTTTTCTCTTGTAAGAAACTATGTTGAGGAATTTTACAAATAAGTATCACTTTTGCCATAAATTTGTTCTTTTATTTACATTAGGAGTACAGCAAGTAAAATATATATCAGTGTATTGTAGTGTAAAACTCTAATTTCTCATAATATTTTCCCTTGTAAAAATGTGTTTTTACAAAGGAGATATGATAGCTAAAGGATCATAAAAATATTCACACGACTCACATGGCTATAACAATGATATACGTGATAATACTTTCTGCTTAGATGTAAACACCATATATATTCTTAAATATTATAAAATAATATTTAAATTAGTTCAAACGGAACTTTAAATGACAATCTGCCTACTAGAATATTCAAGTAGTTAACCCACTACTTTTAGAGTAAACTGTCACAAGTATGAGAAAATTTGTAGAATTATACAAAATACAACTTCATTAAAATAAAACCTTGAAATATCAATTTGTGTTGTTTTTCATTTGTTCTGAGCACTCTGTATTGGTAACTGTCAGCAATAATGTTTTCTGTCATTTAGTGCACATCTAATTATTTTTGAATTAGGCAAAAGGCCAGTAATTTGGCAGGTGGTGTTAGTCAATACCACCAACTCTAGTATTTAATTAATAATTATTTCTAATATAGGCTGACCAAAACCTGATGAATGGATTTGGTAAAAAGAAACTGAATGAAGCTCACCATATTGTGCTCAGCTATGTGTATAGGTGTAGCTGTGTTTGAGAGATTTGTTTCCTAACCATGTGATCTTTGGTTCAGCCCTACTATGCAGGGACTGAAAATGAAAATAGCCCATCATGAGTATGTATGTATGTGTGTGTATATATATATATATATATATATATATATATATACGAGGTGTGTATGAAAAGTCTTGAGCCTCAAAAAAACAAAACCTGATGCAAGATTTCTGATGAAGGTACAAGACTTCAAGGCTCAAAACTTTTCATACACTCCTTGTGTGTGTATATATATATGTGTGTGTGTGTAATGTATGTGTGAGTGTACCCTTGTCTTGACATCATGTGATGATAGTAAATCAGCATCACCATCATACAAGCAACATTCATTTGTTTCCTGCATGTTTGGTGAAATATTAACTTGTTTGGAAACAGGTGAGGGTTGGCAACAAGAAAGACATCCAGCTGTAGGAAATCTGCTTCAACAAATTCCCTCTAACTCATGGAAGAGTCGACTTAAGACTCTGATGATGATACATACATATTTGTGTGCATCCTTGTGACATTTTGTTATGGTTGTAAATGATCGCACTCCAAGTGATGTTTATCCCAGGGTGGGGCATAAATACTGTTACAAAAGTTCAAAACTATTTTTCATAATAATATTCAAAGAATTCTAATGATTTATTTGAGTTAAATGATAGTTTATTATATGTTTTCTTGTATTTCAGAAACTAAATATTAAAATTTTGTTGCAATGTCTGTTGAATGGAAGAGAAAATTCATCATAGAGCAACATGAGAAGGGCATGCGTCCACCTGAAATATTCAAGTTAGGAAAAACCTCAAAATTAACAGAATGTTGATAAAAAGGACGATTGATCGTTACCAGGAAACTTCTTCGATCAAAGATCAGGCCGTCCCCGCACCTCCAGAACACCTAAACTCATCAAAAATGTTAGGGAAAAAAATCAGACGAAATCCAAGAAGATCCATGAGGAGAATGGCAAAAAAAGCACAAACATCGCCAAGGACTATGCGGAGAATATGCAAAAGTGACCTAAAGTTGTCACCCTATAAACTCCAAAAGAGACAGCTTCTATCCACGCCCACAAATGAAAAGAGACTCAGCAGAAGCAGACTCTTGTTGAACCGTATTAAAGATGGCACGCTCCGTAACATCATCTTTAGTGATGAAAAGTTATTCAGTTCAACAGTCTCACAATCATCAAAATGACCGAATC
>NC_068987.1:24439771-24442941 GCF_001194135.2 Octopus bimaculoides | reverse complement strand
AGATGGCACGCTCCGTAACATCATCTTTAGTGATGAAAAGTTATTCAGTTCAACAGTCTCACAATCATCAAAATGACCGAATCCTTGCTAAAAGTATTGAGGCAATACCTGGTAATGCAGGAAAGGTGACCAAAAATTGACCAAGTGCTGGGATAAAATACCCTTAGATGTTGTGCGTGCTGCTATAGATGACTTCCCAAAAAGACTTCGTAGTGTTGTGAAGGCACGAGGTAAACATTTTGAATAAAAGTTACACCATATTGTTCCTTGGGCATTTGCAAAGCATATTTTGTAATAGTGGGTTGTTAAATAAATTTTTGTCGGGATAAATCTGTTTTATTTTGTAACAGTATTTATGCCCCACCTTGTATATAAGATATTAGTTACAATAATATTATAACTGAAAAATAAATGGAAACCAGAGTGACAGACCAAGAAATATGTGAATAAATAATACCAAGTATTGGATAAGGCAGACTTGTTTTGTAAGAAAGTGATAGCTTGAGTGTGAATTGAGATATTGACTATTTGCGGGTCAGACCCCGTTGCGGTACCAACCGCGGCTCGTATCGTGGCCGAGACGTCGGCCTCTCGATCGCACCAGCGGAACTCCGCTGCTTCTTTCTCTTTGCTCCTAATCGCTCGCCGGCTTTAAAGGGATGTATCAGGGGAGGTAATTATATTTGACTTGCCCTCATGACTTCAGCCAACAGGGTGTACCAGGAAGCAAGGTGGGGCATGTTAGGACTCTTGTGGTTATTCCCTCATTTACTGCTTGATACTCTCAATGTATGAGAGATTATATGATGAGAATTAAAAGATACACTTATGTCAATCAAATGTACAACAACAAATACATTTTTGAGTAATTCTGTTTTTATCACAATCATTTGTCACAACCACTGATATTGCTAACGACTAAAACGAAACATCATTATCATTATTTTAAATTCTATACAAGGACGTATTATTAGTCGTGCTCTAAAGTAATTTAGTATTTGAAATCAGAATTAATAACCAAAGTGTTGGACTATAACACCTTGGGTCTCAGTCATACTCAGTGCAGTCAGAACGACACATACTCTCTGTTAAACTGTTTATATATCCAAAATAAATCATTCAGTAGTGTAAATTTGAAAATCTATGCAGAAGAATTACATAACATATCATAGAAAATAGATTGTCGAATCTACACAAACAAATGGCCTATGTCTGTCATATTGATGTGTGAATAATCCAAGAATAAAACCTTAAAAAATGCAAGAATATCACAAGTTTCTATGTTGTATTTTTCTTAACAACTTGAGGTTCCTTAGTTCTTACACAGAAGAAACTCTTGTGCTTTCATTCATATGCCTCCAAACTTCCTTAAACTACTGTAACCAGTTCATGCAAACTTTATTTGGAATTGTTTAGTGATAGAATTAAAATGTTACTTTTCACAGTTTACTTTGAAATAATTCTGTTCTATATTGGTTTCAAATATTTTGGTACAAGGCCAGCAATTTTGGAGGATGGAGTTAATCAATTAAATCACTTCCAGTCCTCAACTGGTACTTATTTTATCAACCTCAGAATGATGAAAAGCAAAGTCAACCCTGGCAGCATTTGAACTCAGAATGTAAAGTTAGAAGAAATACCACTAAGCATATTTTCTGGCATGGAAACAATTCTACCAGCTCACCATCCTAATTCTTTTCTGTATTACAAATATTTGGATTATAATAGAAACACTAACAAAAGAAATAAAATCTAAGCATCACCCTTTTTTTTCACACAGGGACTCCATTCTCTGTAAAGAATAAATAACAAATGGTTAAATTACAAGATTTAAAATTTTTACATTGAAAAAGATCAATTTTGGTTGGACAGACTTGGTGACCAAATTTTACCACTTGTCACTTTTCAATTATAAAAGCCATGATATAGAATCTTATATTGGTTTCAAATTTTGGCACAAGGCCAGCAATTTTGGGGGAGGGGTAAGTCAATCATATCAACCCCAGTGATAAACTGGTATTTTATTGACCTCAAAAGGATGAAAGGCAATGTTGACAATGACAGAATTTGAACTCGGAACAAAGGCCAAATCCTTATTCATTGTTTCTATAACTGATTATCTTTCCTAACACCAACCACTTGGCAGAGTGCACTAGGTAGATTTCCTTAGCATCAGCAACAGAGAGGTTAACTTATTCCCTACTAAACTGAAGAGTCCTACCTGGGTGAAAGAAGAGAGTATGAGTGTACCAGATGAAATTGATTGGATAGTATTGGAGGAAGTCCTAGAAGAGAGTCAGTGATGTTTACATGTTGGTTGTTAGTAAAGAGATTGAACAGAAAATAATAACAGCAGCATGATGGGGAAAGCAGTAAAGATAAGTGATGGATAGAAACATGGTTGAAGGTAGGAGAGTGAGTGATGGATAGCAATAAAGATGGTGGTGCTAGGATAGAGTGAATGATGGATAGTAATAGAGATGGGTGATTTAAGAGTGGCAGATGTCATGGAGAAAGAGATCGATGGTTAGTGATAGAGAAGGCTAATGGTAAGGACATCTCATGCCATCCCTCGGGCATTGTGATAGCAAAAGAGAGATTAATAATAGTTGATAATGGAGGGATGGAATGTGGAAAGATAAAATGTCATTACACATGAAGGTGATAGGTAAGATGGTAATGAAGAGGGCAGTGGATAGAGGCAACATAATTATGATTGGTGAAAAACCCAAAATAGATATATTTTACATCCTAAACTCCATCACAACCATTTTTTAATGACTCTGTTTGCATAAGTGAGCAGTCTTCTTCGATACCATGTGTGTGTGTGTATATATATATATATATAGTCGATAGCTTCCGCTATCTGGGCGACCAAGTTAGTAGTGGGGGTGGGTGCGCTGAAAGTGTAGCTGCTAGAATAAGAATAGCCTGGGCAAAGTTTAGAGAGCTCTTACCCCTGCTGGCGACAAAGGGACTCTCACTCAGAGTAAAAGGCAGACTGTATGACGCATGCGTACGAACAACCATGCTACATGGCAGTGAAACATGGGCTGTAACTGCTGAGGACATACGTAAGCTCGCAAGGAATGAAGCCAGTATGCTCCGTTGGATGTGTAATGTCAATGTGAATACCCGTCAGAGTGTAAGTATCTTGAGAGAAAAGCTGA
>NC_068987.1:24417930-24439392 GCF_001194135.2 Octopus bimaculoides | reverse complement strand
GAGCGAGATCGTTGCCAGTGCCCCTGGACTGGCTTGTGCGGGTGGCACATAAAAGACACCATTTCGAGCGTGGCCGTTTTCGTGCGGGTGACACGTAAAAGCACCCACTACACTCTCTGAGTGGTTGGCGTTAGGAAGGGCATCCAGCTGTAGAAACTCTGCCAAATCAGACTGGAGCCTGGTGTTGCCATCCGGTTTCACCAGTCCTCAGTCAAATCGTCCAACCCATGCTAGCATGGAAAGCGGACGTTAAACGATGATGATGATGATTATGTTAAACAGATTTATTGACTCAGTGAACTGCTTGAAGCTTGACTGAAACTATGCAATGATTTGAGTTGAGAGAGACACTCCAAAATGAAAAACACAAATGTCTGGTGTAAAAGGCAAGGATGTGTGGTAAACTTCTACAGAAGAAATGATGTGACTAATGAAAGAAACTATTGTCTCCATAATGAAATGGAATAAAGATTTGTCCATCTCCATAATCTGAGTTAAAAATCTAGATTATTCTTGAGGCTTGAGAAATATGATTTAACTAAAATGAAAGCAAAAAAACACCTAGATAAAGAAGCTGTGAAGAAATGTCTCAACTTGAAACAGTTTTATAGCACAGCTTTATGAAGAAATGTTAAATTATACAATGTTTCTGAAAAGTCACCTAAATCTTGAGATTTCTAAAACTGAGGAACTCAATGAAAATATGGTGATGGAAATTTTTCCAGATCAAAGAGTAACCTACTAAACCAGTCTATAATGCTACCTATCATATCACTGTTTGTCTAACACTACCAACCATATTAGTGTATTGGTCATCTGATATTGCTTACAGCACACTGTCTGTTTACCATATCAATGTTTAATATCGCCTACTCCAGCACTGTCTTTCTAACACAGCATAACTAGATATGTGCCCCCACTCTACTACTTTGTTTCCTCATAGCTTTCTTAAACATGAGTATTTCTAAATACAATTTTCTACAAATACATTTCAGATGGTTTAGATTATGATTATGTTGGAATTTGATGTGAAAAAATGGAGATAGGATTTGGATAATTCATATACCTCACCTTTGTTTCATCTGTTTTGTTGAGGGACTTATTCTTCCCCCCACCCCCGATTTTTCACATCAAATTTTGACATAATTGTAATATACACCATTTGATAAGTATTTGTAGAAAAATTTATTTAAAAAAACTCTCACTTTTCAAGAAGTTACGAAAAAATAAAGTCAGCGGACCAAGGGCACATATGTGTAGTTATGATTCTAACACTATCTACTATAACATTATTCATCTAACATTGCCTATACTGCTGCTGCCTTTCTCATTATTTTCTATTTACTATTGGTTGTCTATATATATTGTCCAACGAGGCCTACTAAATTGTTGGAATAGACATGAATTTTAAGTGGTACTACTTAAGAAGAGTGGACCCGAACGCGCCAGTCAGTAGATGGACGCACGCACGCACACTTTCAAGTCAGTGGCACCCGCGACAAAAAACAAACCTTCGGGGGATTTTGTGTACTCCCATCATACTCTTGAATTTGCGTTTTGCATTTTTCCAGTAACTTTCAACTGAGTTTCTCTGGAGGGAAAACTGCGGGGTGGGTGGGTGAATGTTTTCAGAACATTCTAAAACATCTTTCAGAATGGTTCACTTTCGAATATTTTATTTCATTATTTTCACTTTTCTTTATGATTACTTTTGGGTAAGATTTTATTTCAAAATTTGTGTTTTATTAGATAGATGAATAGATAAAATCCCCCCCCCCTCCGATTTACAGTTTATACATTTTTAATCGCGGGTGTCACTGACTTGCGCATGTGCATGCGTGCGTCCGTCTACTGACTGGCGCGGGTGCTCGCGTCGGGTCCACTCTTCCTTAGTAGTACCATTTCAAATATATTTTATTTCCCAATTATTGAATTTATTTTAATATCCTTCCATCTTAAATGTAAAATTCGTTTCTGAAAACTATCTTAACACATAAGGTGTGACGGGCCACGATCGTGTCCCAGATAGATGCATGTAATTTATGGACGTTTGTTGGGATTTAAGGATCTAGTTCAAAACGGGGGCACCAGTTTTCACTTATGTTTTATGTAGTGTTTTTGGTACCGAAAGACTTTCAAACTTCGTATACTTATCTATTTTGTGTTATAGAACAGAAAAAAATTTTTGTATTCGGAGTTATTTCATGTAAAAAATTGTCTTATTTCGATAATTTCAACCAATAACCCTAACCCTACTGCCAATATGCTTCAGCCATTTTTTGACAAGGAAATAATAATTTTATCACCGCCAGAATCGTTTGTTTATATAGTCAGCACTTACTGTATTCGACTGAATGGACGTCAGTCATTGATTGAAATTACAGAAATACAACTTTAACATGAAATAACTTGCGATGTACGTTTTTTAGTTAAGAAGACTAAGAGAAAAAGATGTTTTATATGACACATTCTACCAGTGTCTCAAGTTTCAAAGTGTTTCGTTAAGAAAATACTGGTGCCCCCGTTTTGAACTAGATCTGGGTTTAATGTTACTCAAACACTCTGGTACCTCCCAGAATACAAGATGATTAATAGTTCAACTAATGACTTTTCAGATGAAATAAAACTTGCAACCATTATATTGTTTTTTATGTGTGCATAGTAGTCTCATTTTTATAAAATGCGCTCAGCAGTCCATGCTATGTAAGTGCAAATCCCAGCGCTTTATGGGTTAAAGTAGTATATCATCATATAAACGTTTCCCCACGCATCCTATAGTCTTAAAAGGGAGTAGACACAATGGATAAAATAATCCTAGACAGCTGGACAATTTTAGAATAAAAGTCATTCTAATCATAGCTGTTGTGGGGATTGGACAAAAACAAGTGCACGCTGAATAATAGTCATTGGTATAATGTACCGCAAAAGCAGAGAGAAAACTACGGTTGGACCATCTTGGGCAAAGCAGTAACGTATCGCGCATCAGGTAAAGGAATAAGCAGTAAACAACTCTCTAGTGCTTAGAAGTAAGTTCTTCCAACCTGAACAATGATACTTCCGCTATGTCTCATCAGTGTGTCTATAAACACTGTTGACATATTATTTCTTAATATTTATTTACACCTTGTCATTAGTAAATTATTAACTTCTGTAACTAATTTTAATCATTGTTCATTAGCCAAAAGAAGACAATAGAGATATCCTGTAAGAAGTAGATGAAAGTTCTTTTAAATCTGTCAATTATAAGTCACTACTTCAGTACATCTCATTTCATTTTATTAACTATATTATGTAAGTATCATTTATAATTTACACATTCTCTGTTTTATATTTACATTTCTACTTCATCTGCGCCATTCTTGCTCCATTGAAGAGATAGTTTCATCTCCTCATTTTTACTTTGCTTCGTTATCTCTAATTTCTGTCTTAATTTAAAACCCGTAGTTAATATACTTTGCAGGAAATTTATTTTTAATTTTTATTATAATTCATTTAACTTCGGCGATCCTTTACATTACTGTTGTAAATTCAAATGTGTCTTTTCAGTTTACAGTAACTGAATCATTAACATTTTAAAACAATAAGTAGTTAAGGCGGCGAAACAAGAAGTATCGCTTCAGTGTATCCCATGTTGTGTATTAACATGAAAAGATGAGAGTGAACATGATGAATTTTGATAAACTAGTATGCTGTATAGTGAAATGTCTGAAGTTTTAGAACTGATACTTCGAGAGAAAAGGAATTTTTCATTTCTTGAACATATCTTTTCATTCAAACGAATTCCTAGTCCAAAACTACAGGTTCCTCCTTGCCTCACGTCATTCAAACTTAATCAAATTTATGAATTTCCTTGTGTATTCTTTTGAGTCCACGGTGAAAATGTAAAAGATTGCCCTACCTCTAATAAAATCATTAAGGTACTTATTCAAGTCCTACAATGAATTTTCTCACTCAAATATTTAAATGTTACTATAATCACAATAGGTCTTTTACCTCCAGAAGCCTGATTCAATTAAGTAACCAACATCTCGAATGATGTAGGTATGAATTTTTGTTTGCTTTGGATCTGGTGAAAAATATAGTTTTAGGATATTCTAGGTCTGCTGAGCTTGGTTTATCCACCAGTGGGTATTCTAAGATCCACACTTTTAGTCCTTATTCATTTCTATTACATATCTATACCAAAGTGTCTGTTCTCTGTAATCATGTTCTGACTGTTTCTTTCGGTTCTAACTTTCAATATCTGTGGTCAATTATTTTCTCCAATAATCAACATGTTAATATTTCATTATCCTTTATGTCTTATGTTGTCTTTATTTCAGGTTATCTGATGACACTGAGATAAAAATGTTTCATGGATCGTCAATCTTGGAAAACTAAAAAAAACTTCATCAAGCTGATGTTAGCCCATATCTACAACTCTTGGTTGAATGGATGTGAAATATTTCCTTTGAAGTGAGAATATTTCTAAAAAAATTCTTATACAAATATTTACTCTAATATTTTGTGTGCAGATGAAAATTGGAAGATTTACCATGAAATTGTAATTTTCTTATGTGTGATTACTAATATAACAAAAATATATATTTTTAATTCGGATGATTTTAATGTTCTTTTAGTTGCTCATCATTAATTATAAGATTCCATTTTAAGAAATTCACTTGAATTATTTTTTAATAGACCATCTTACAGAAGATAGTATAAATTAAACAGTAAAGTTATGAATGAAAAAGCAGAAACTGAGAATATTGATGCATCTACTGCTATACAGGAAAATCTGGACAAGAAATCACATCCTTGTGATATATGTGGAGAGGTATTCACAAGAAAGAATTTAAGACAACACAAATTAACTCACTCATCCTCTAAGCTGTACCAGTGTGAAGTTTGTAATAAACAGTTCACCAGCAGCAATTTGTTAATTCGCCACAAAGATATTCACACAAGAGATAAACTATACCAATGTTATATCTGTGATGAAACATTTTCTACAAAAGATCATTTGTCTTCACACATATGTGTTCAAACAGGAGAAAGACCTTACCAGTGTGATACCTGTAGTAAAACATTTTCCAGAAGTGGTCAGCTGTCTTCTCACAAATTAATCCACACAGGAGAAAGACCATACCATTGTGATATTTGTGGTGAAACATATTCTGGAAGTCGTAGTTTATCAAAACACAAACGCATACACACAGGAGAAAAACCATACAACTGTGATATTTGTAGTGAAAGGTTTTCAACACTTGATGAACTATCTTCCCATAGACGTTGCCACAAAAGAGAAAAACCATATCACTGTGATATATGTGGTAAAACATTTACTAGAAGTGATCATTTGTCTTCACACAAATTTATTCACACTGGAGAAAAGCCATATTACTGTGATATATGTGGTAAAACATTTTCTAGAAGTGATTATTTGTCTAGCCACAAGCGTACGCACACAGGTGAAAAACCATATTACTGTGATATTTGTGGAAAAACATTCTCTAGAAGTGGTGAATTATCTTTGCACAAACATATTCATTCAGGTGAAAGGCCATATGTATGTGATGTCTGTGGTAAAACATTCTCTCAAAATGGTATCTTATCTAAACACAAACGTCTTCACACTGGAGAGAAACCATACAAATGTGATATCTGTGATAAGAAATTTTATACAAGTAGTAATTTATCTTCCCACATACGTACTCACACAGGAGAAAGACCCTACCGCTGTGATATCTGTGGTGCAACTTTCACTCAAAGCGGTAGTTTATTTAAACATAAACGTATTCACACAGGAGAAAAACCATATCAATGTGATATCTGTGATAAAAAATTCTCTACAAATAGTCATTTATCTCGACACAAACGTATTCATACAGGTGAAAAACCATACCACTGTGATATATGTGGCCAAACATTCACTCAAAATAGTAATTTAAACCAACACAAACGTATTCATTCAGAAGAAAGTCTATAACATTGTGATATTTGTGAAAAAAAACATTTTCTTCAATTGACTGTTTATCTTCCCACATATGTATCCACACAGGAGAAAGACTGTCACAACACTATAGTATAATAATATTTTCTAGAAGTGGTGATTTTTGTCTTCTGACAAATATATTCATTATATTCATACACGTGAAAGGACATTACTACACTGACGTTTGTGGTAAAACATCCTCACAAAGTGATCATTTCTCTTGGCACCAACATATTTGCAAAGAAAATAACTGTACAACTGTAATATTTTTTGGAAGTAGTGATTTAACTCCGCACAAATGTATCCACACAAGCGATAAATCATATCTATGTGATATCTATAGTAAAATATTTTCTATAACTAATAACATTTTGTAATAAATGAATTTGTTAATGTATATCACTGACTCTTTGGCTTTTATGTTTTAGACTTCTGAACATTCTTCACAATTTTGAACTTAGTTTATCATTCTTGACATGTGTCATGGACTGAACATAAAACATCCAATTCTTATGCTGGCATGGGTTGGATGGTTTGACAGGAGCTGGCAAGTCAGAAAATTGCACCAAGTTCCACTGTCTACTTTGGTATGGTTTCTACAGCTGGTTACCCTTCATAACACCAATATCTTAGAAATGTTTGAGACAAATATATTTTTTGGAAGGAAAAGTAAATGGTACAGATGTGACGGACCAAGAAATATGTGGACAGGCATCACAGAGTGGATACAGTTACAGTATAAAAATGAGATGGGACAGAATGGTTATCTACAATGACCTATAAACAAATGAAATATAATGATAACAAATATTTAATATCAGTGTAGTTGTCAAGTAATATTGAGAGAGTCAGTATTCATGCTTCATGTCAGGATTATTATGTTATATGAGAGTGAAACGTTAGCATTAAGGACTTGAGATCGACATCCACTGGGGCATACCACCTTCATTTCTCTCCAGCCTATGCATGCCTTCTGCATTCAGAGCCCATGTCTCACTACCATGGAGTATAGCCATTTGCACACAAGCATCATATAGTCTACCTTTCAGTCTGAGAGAGAGTTCTTTTGCTGCCAACAGAGGTAATAATAGCTCTCTGAACTTCCTCCACCCAAATCTTATTCTAGAAACAGTACTTTCAAAATATATTTCAATCAATTCCAAAAAGCAAAGAACTTTTATTTTGGGGGAGGGGATTAGTCAATTACATCAACCCCAGTGTTCAACTGGTACTTATTTTATCGTACCCGAGAGGATGAAAAGCAAAGTCAACCCCTGTGGAGTTATAACTCAGAACATAAAGAAAGACAAAATGCTGCTAAACATTCTACTTGGTGTGCTAATGATTCTGTGAGCTTGTCACCTTAATAATAATAATCCTTTCTACTAAAGGCACAAGGCCTGAAATTTGGGAATAGAGGACTAGTTGATTACACTGACCCTAGTGTTTCACTGGTACTTAATTTATCGACGAGGCAACAACAAAAGGCAAAGTCAACCTCAGTGAAATTTGAACACAGAACATAAAGATGGATGAAATACTGCTAAGCATTTTGCCTAGCTAATGATTCTGCTAGCTTGCCACCTTTATAATAATAACGATGATGATGAAAGTGCAGCAAAGTACTACATGTTAAAATTTTAAATATAGATATTCTTGTACAACTTACAAAGGAGTTGGGGATCAATTTTGAAAATAGTGGCATCAGTGAAATTTTCATTTCTAATAGTTTAATGTAATATAAATGAAAATACATTTTTAAAGCTAAATGCATCATTTTATGTGTAAAATACAAACATATATGTTGATATATATATATTATGCCTCTTATTAGCCTGCAGGCATAATACATATATAGCTATCACCTTGCCCCTCCTCTTTGATAACTTCTTGTCTTTCTAACGCTCTTCCTTCTACCACTTATCATTATTCATCCTCTTCTTTACACTTTCACTATACACTACTGCCAGTGTATCAGTGGATCGCCCCTATTCATTGTACCATAACTTCCAATGTAACTAGGGATGTCATTGAACCTTTGCCCATTTCTCTAACACTTAATCTCTTTCATCCTTATAACTCCATCTCTTGCTCGTCACAAGACATGTATGAGGGATTGTATCAGATCTGCATGCACCGCATATATAACACTTTCTATACTTCTGGTCATCACTCCATTTTCTCCAGGCCACTGTTATTGGCATCCATTATTCACACTTACTGTTTGTCCACTTCCATTACTAACATTTTATGAACATACAACTTCTCTAGTGTTGGTGCCACAAAATGCATCCAGTACACTTTGTGATAGGAAGGGTATCCAGGCATAGAAACCACGCCAAAACTGAAATGCAAAAGACAAAAGTAATTCCAAACAAAGACAGTATGAAAAGTAGATGCAAAATGATGAGGACAATAAATACATGAATAATTGAATTTATCATTTAAAATTCTTATTAAAATTGTCTACCAACCTTTATTTGTTTCTATGAATTTGATCACTAATTTGTGTTGAATAAAAACATGACATTTTATTTTCCAACCATTTAGTATTTGTCACATAGTTCTCTGAAGAAACTCTTCAGATTTGTCTTTGGAGATGTCAGAGGAAATAAATAGGTAATTGAGATAAATACAGACTGTCAATACTTACAGTACAGTATTTCTTCTTCTTATTATTATTTCTAAAGAAATCATTCAGTAGAACTTATTTGGATGAATTACCATTAACAGTACATAAAATACTACAAACCAAAACCATTACGAAAATCAAATAAAACTATTAAATATCATTAAACCTTGGGAGAGGCATTATGCTGGTAATAAATAACACTCGATAACAATGAAACTGTACGGGAGATATGTGGATGACATTAACATCGTAGTCAAAACACCATCAAACATTCAGACCGAAGAGAACGAGAAGATCGTGATGGAAAACATCCAGAATACAGCTAATGCAATACACCAGAGCATCAAAGTAACAATAGATTACCCAACAAGAGACTCCTGGTACTTGACACAGAACTTTGGCTAGAAACAATTAACGACAAATTCAAATCCTCCACTCACATTATATGAAACCTATATCTTCAAAGTATGTTATCCATAAGAATTCGGCTCTATCACACAGTGTGAAAATTAATATATTAATAGCCGATTTAGTCAGAATAATGAAAAACATATCCCCCCTGTGCAGTCCTTGGGAGAGACAAAGACATATACAAGACTTCATGCATCACATGCAGTTTTCGGGATACAGCCAGAAAGATAGGATCTGACTATACAGAGGAGCTAGCAAGAAATTTGAGGAGATTGTTGTCAAAGATACAGATGAAACACAACCTAGGTACCGTAATAAACAGTGGAATCAACTACAAAGAATTAGTGACAAAACAAACAGAAAGAACATGTGGTACAATACCGTCAAGTTCCAAGGTGTAATGTTTATAGACACCACACCACACGGAAAACTAGCCTGCAGATTTAGAAAAATCCTCAAAAGTACTAAGTTGAAGATAAATGTCATAGAAATCCAGGGAGATCCATTAGGTCGATAATATGCAAAACATACCCCTTCAAAAGGACAAAGTGTGTAGAAGAGAATTGCATTGTGTGCAAATATAGTCCTGGTATCAACTGCAAAGCCAGAAATGTGGTTTACAAAATAAGCTGTATGGATGGTGATTGTAAAAACGGAAACACGGCATACATAGGTGAAACGGCGAGAAGTTTGGCTGAGCGTGTAAATGAACATTGGAGGGACTATAAGAATCATAAACAAACCTTGGTGTTATACCAGCATGCCAAAGAACAACATGGTGGTGTACTGGACCGAATTAGCATAGAAATCCTGTCTAGACACCCTAATGACGCATCGTTACGGCAAATACAAGAGTCAGTCCTCATAACTGAAACGCAACCAATTTTGAATAGCAAGTACACGTAGATAAAAGCCTTACAATTACCCATGGTTGCAGATGTTGTTCACACATGAAATACAGAACATGAACATAAATAAAAAAAAAAGATGCATTTACGAAGAAAACAGAAAGGAAACCAAAACCAAGTCCAAAGTCTCTATCTTATCTGATATGAACGAAATTTAACAAACACACACTCACATGCTCATACCAGACAATTTCAAAACAACGCTAAATCATACATTCAAAATAAATGGAAGTGGAGAGACAAGTTACTGAAGAGATTGCAATGAAATGATTTAACAAAACAAAAACAACACAAAACTAAATACTGTTTATAAATTAATAAAGGACTGAACCAGTGCATGTGTTTATTATCTCCCAAGGTTTAATTGTATTTCTTTCAACACACGTATCCACATCAAGAATCTTGCACACCAAATACACATACGAAATATTAAATATCAACTTTTCTGAAATTGTGTTTTGATGATTTCACTTCTATAGATATTGTGACAACCCCAAAGATTTCTGTTATTACCAAACTCACACAATTGATCAGTGTTATATGTTGGATAGATAATATGGATTATTAATAATGATACTTTCTACCATAAGTACAAGGCCTGAAATTTGGGAAAGTGGGTAGTTTATTACATCAACCCTAGTACTCAATGGGTACTTATTTTATCAACCAGATAAGGATGAAAGACAAAGTTGACCTTGATGGCATTTAAACTCAGAAGGTAGAGATGGAAGAAATGCCATTAAGCATTTTGTCCACCATAGTAACCATTCTGCTAGCTCATTAACTTAATAATAATCCTTTCTACCATAGGCACGGTGTGATGGTGAGCTTCCATAGTTCTGCAGGTTGGAAATGGGATGTCCTCCCATTGAAACAGAGGAGTTGAGGTCTTCAAGTGTCTCCTGCATGATGTTCTCCAGGAAGATGTTGAAAAGCACTGGAGAAAGGGTACATCCTTATTGAATACCCACTGTTGCCCTGAAGAATTCTTCGATGTTGTTGTTCAGGTGAACTGCATGGATTGAGTTTTCATACAGTGCTTGGATTACTTCAATGTGGTTGTTGTCAAAGTTGTAATTCTTCACCACCTACCACAAACCATCATGCCAAATACAGTCAAAGGCCTCTTTTGAAGTTGAAGTTGATGAAGTTAGACTGGTATTGCAGATGCTTCTTAGTGAGCAGTCTAATGTTAAATATCTGCTTCACAGTACTCCTTTGGAGCTTAAAAAGTATCAGGAATATACAAGATGGAGTTCAGCTCAGAAAAGAGCAAGATCCTGGTTAAGAGCAACAGCTAAACACCAAATCAAAGATAGAGAGTCATCAGCAGCATTGTCCTTCCTTGGCCTATCAGTTATATCATATTGAAAACGGCCAAATTTTTTTTTTACAGCCTTTATTTTACTCTTCCATCTATTATCAAACATGAAGGTAACTGATTTCTGATCGGTTACTAACTAGAATTAGTAGATAGTGTGTCCACTTCTTTAAAGATATAGCATAGGATTGTTTCCATAAAAGAATGTCTTTGCTCACAAGCTAAAAGTATTCTTGAATAGAAAGCCACTGGGCATCCTGGTTGGCACAAGATATAGGCTGGCAGCAATAGCATGCTCTGAAGCAATGTTCTCAACTACCAGCAGCACGGCCAGATCAATTGCTTTTGTAGTAGAATTGGCAATGTCCTACTTTAGACTCTCAAAAGCTTTCAGTTCTAAAATGCAGTGCAGAAAGCATTTAGTATTAATTATAAAATGGAGTTTATCAGATAATTTCAGGACTCAACATAACTAATTAGTGTTGACAAAGATGTAGCTGCTATTGCTAGCATAGCTGACTGTAGTACTCTCACAGACTAATGTGTGTATGTATTGCTGTTGCCAGTTATTTAAAGGCATTCCATCTTTTATTTTTAAAGCATAATGCATTCTGCTTTACAGTATCTCCAGTACTGTCTTTAAAAAAATTGCATAGTGTGGTACAAGGCAGATTTTGGGTTACAAAAAATAGAAATAGTCACTATTGTAATGGTTATGCACTTTGGGGAAAAAAAACCTGTTGGAAAAAGGGATGGGGATGGTGTGAATGATTTCAAAAAAGCTGAGTCATGTTCAGAATGTAAGATGGTTATGCTCTTTAAAAAAAAATGGTGATCATGGCTTGAACATTTTAAAATAAAAATGGAATGGACACGTTTAAAGATGTGTACTTAGAATGATGCAGGTTTTTAAGCACCAACATAATGAGCAGAACACAACTAAATCAGATAATGGACATAACACAACTGAATCAGATGTTTTATCTTCCATTGCAAAAAAACTTTCAGATGCTCAATTACTGAATATAACATTTGTTTCTGTTTAGGCTATCTCCCACTGATATCGTTCAGGAAAAAAAAACAACATTTTAGGACCTTCCTGCACATGTATCTAGAAAGAAAAATGCTTTTCTGAAATATTTCCCCAAACCATTTTATGGGTAATAATATTAAACCTCAATACATTCAGTATTTCTATATGTAAACTGATTACTTCTAAATCTCACCAACAAACAATATGCATTGCTGAGGAGGTAGGTCTAATAAAACTGAAACATACCTTGCTATTACTTGTTGGCATTAAAAACAATAACCATAACCACTCATATCTGATAGTCTTCGGTTTCTAAAATTTAAACTTAATTTTACTAGTTGTCCCCCTTTTTTGGTGTTTATAAAATGTTGCACACCCACTGGAGGGGATATCTTTTGTCTTCAGACTGCATGGACAATCCAAGTTAACCAAATTTTTTAACTCCTTATATTACATAAGTGAGGCCACATTGTATTATACCTAATATACAAAACACTCTTCTAACATACTTTAACTCAACTAATATTAAGTTCTGTGACCAATATCCATGGAAGCATTTATACCAACAACTTTCACCAGATAGTCAATACGTATCAGAAAATGATATTACCTTGATTAACTCTTTTGGTACCAACCTTATTGAGACTCCTCCTGATTCTATAATACAAACTTCCTAATTTACAGTAATCTAAATTGAAACCTTCCATCAAAATTTTCAGTTAATTTGTGTTCTGAACACTAGCTTAAAAATGACAAAATTTGTTTCACAAAATTCTTCATTCTTTTCAAAATGAATGTAAATGAAGGCAGCCTATTTCATTGAAAATATAGTAATGAAAGTTTTAAAATATAAGGATTTGAAATTTATCAAATTACATGCAAATATTCAACAATATCAATCTTACACACAACAGGAGCATTCAAGGAAGAAAAACTTTCCCTTTCAGTTTCAATTCTTAAGGTCTGCCACGATACAGAGTTACCAGGTCAGTTTCATGAAAAATGGCAGATTGTATTAGAAAGTAGCCCAGAATGAAAATATAGCTGGCAAATTGAAAATATATAAACATAAGGATTTCCTGTAGATCAGTTCTAATTAACACAGTTGATAACTGAATAAGACATTCATTATGATTCATACCTTTAAGGCACTGAGGTGGCATATTCATTAGCATGCTGGGCAAAATGCTTAGTGACATTTTGTTAATTTTTACATTCTAAATTCAAATTCTAGAGGTCGACTTTGCCTTTCAGGGTTAATAAAATAAATACCAGTTGAACACTGGGGTCAATTGTAATTGACTAGCAGCCTCCTCTGAAATTGTTGGCCTTGTGCCAAACTTTGAAGTCATTATGATTCATGCCTTATATTTTAGTGCATTGAAAATTTCATTCTCTTCCTTAATTTCTTTCTCACTGTAGCTTCACTAGGAGCAAAATCAGTAACAAATATAACTACTTTGAGTTTTAGTTGTAAAACTGACAAAATGGCAGTCCCCCAGCAGAATTGGCACAATTTGCAAAACAGGGTAGCGAGTAAAAGAGAAAGTGTATCGAAACCATCCTGTTTTTTTCACTCAGCTTTGATGGAGGTTATTCTTTGAAACACATTTTCAACCAAGAAATTGCTTAGTGGCATGCTGTAAACAGACAACACATGACAAATCTAGCAAGCCAGATTCATCCCTACATCTTTCGGTGTTGTTGGTCTACACCAGGCTTCTAACTTGTCTTTAAGAATTTGCTTAGTATACTTTTCCAATGGTGTGTTAACAGTTTGAGCCACTAGTTCTCTATTTCCCAAGTTTAGATTGGTCAAAGTTAAAGGCAGACCTACAAAAGAAAGGTGAATGTCCAACCCATGCTAGCATGGAAAGCGGACGTTAAACAATGATGATGATGATGAAGAAATGATTTTTAATCTTCTGAAGGGTTTCACTATTTCTAGCTACACTGTTTAAGAGTTCTGAGTACATCTCAAGAGGCTTAGATAGCTTTTCTAATGTGTGGCTTTGTTCTTAGAAAATTTTTTTGATGAAATTTTATTGGTTAAAAACTGTTAAAACAGCTCATATATAAAGTCACCTATTTATAAGGTAGATTTTCTACAACTGAATGCCTTTCCTGTCACCAGCATTCACTTGCTTCCAAGCAGAGTAATTTTTCCCCATGATCTGACACATTTCCAAAGAAGAGTGGAAACAAACAACACTACTTGTATGAAGGGGACGCTTGTTTACAACATCACATAACAAGACCAGGAGACACAAGCACTCATACATGTATGGATGTGCTGGGCTTTCAATTTGTTTGGCAAATTTACTCACAAGGCTTTGGTTGGTCCTAGGTGCCATGCAGTGTGACTGAGCTCATAATAATGTACTTAGTAAGAAAACTTAATCATACAACCATGACTGCATGTTTATAAATCAATGTCTAAATTCATTTCAAATTTCACATTGAGTATACAAAATTCTTGTAACCATAAATTGTAAAACTATGCTGTTCATGTTACAGTGATCAAACATTTCTTTTTTTGAACAGCACATTAATTTTAGCAAATTCACACAACACAAGTCTCATAGATGTTAAATTACATTTGTTAGCTGCATTCAAGTAATCTTACATAAAACATTTTATAACTAGATGCCACATAAAAATGCAATTTTAAAGCATCCCACTAAGAATTTGTTTTATATAGTTACTTCTTGCCAATCATGTGGCTGAAAAGGGAATTATTTTAACTGGCTCCTCACTAACATCGATTAATTCATATGCTTCTGTGTAAAATTTTCATTGCAGCATAAGGCCTTCTTTAGTTTTGCCCTTTTTGCTATCATATTCTTCTTGATATACAATGTCTTTCTTTTAATCAATTTTAAAAATAATGAAAAATTCAATAGGATACCTTTCTCCTTATCAACCCGGTGCTTGGAACATGAAATTATATAGAAAGGTTTTTTAACTTATATCACTTTAAAAAGAGGAAGTATGTATCACAGATTCAGGAGCAGCCTCAGGCACATTGGTATCAAAAGAGTTCATTCAGTATTATCATGATTTAAGTGTTAACAAACTCCAAATATTATTTGGCCAACTATTAGAGTTGCAAATCTTTTTCACTAATTTCTTGTAGTTGCAATCATTGAATTAAGTCCACAATAGTAAGGAATTTATTTAGCTGAGTAAATTGAGAGCATGAGCAATAAACAATAGAATAAATAATCCAATATCAAGAAGTTCACTTTCTCAGACATCTGATAAAACTGTCAATGATTTACCAACATTATCCAAGTAGTAAGCTAGATGGAAACAACAGACATGTCTTACCAACACTCAGTTTACTATACATTAATAATATAGAAAAGAGAACAAACTAAGCAATTATTTCAGGTATCATAAATATAAAAGGATGTCCAAGGCATGACACTTCTAATATGGCTGTAGACCAACCGAAGCCTTATGAGTGTATTTGGTAGACTGAAAGAAGCCCATTGTATACAAGTGTGTGCGTGAGTGAGAGAGAGAGAGAAAGAGAAAGAATATGATTGTGTCTCTTTGACAGCATGATAGTTGTAAACAAGTGTCACTGTTATACAAACAGTATCATTCAATTCTAATATATGCAAAAACATGTCGGGCCATGAGGAATTTTTACCTTGTTTTGAAACAGAGGTAGATTGACAACAGAAAGGCATTTGACCATAGAAAATCTGCTTCAATAAACTCCATTTGGTCCATGCAAGCATGGAAGAATATGTGTTAAAACAATAATGACGAACATCTAGAATAGATCATCTGGATGAAATAACCAAGGAATTGTGAATTTAGAACTAGATTTCATTCAGCCACCCCATATACACACTCATATATCAAGCAAAATACAAAATAAATTAGGTTGGTGTCAGTTTAACACTATCATGGTGTATTATAGAATTCTAAGAGACACCAGTTATCAAAAATACAGCAGCAAGTGATTTGTTCTGGATATTTATGGGTGTACAAACAAGTATAGAGAATATGTGCAGTTATGATGGCACTGATGATGACTGAGTCCCAACTAGGAGCTAAATTCCTATCCTTTGATTATTAACTCTAGTGAGATCAAGTTTTAAATTATTTCAGAGCAAGATAAATATTTTTATATTGTGGAGAATAATTTTAACCAACCAAAGCTTGTGAGGGGATCTGGTAGTCAGAAACTGAAAGAGGTTCATACGTGTGCATGTATGTGTTTGTGTCTCCTTGTCCTGACATCATGCAAAAATTATGATTATCGCCATCATACAAGTGACATCTTTTACCTAGCTTGGAAACAAGTGAGAAATGGTGAAAGGAAAGGCATCTAGCTAGGGAAAACATGCCTCAAAGAATTTCATCAGATCCATGCAAGTATAGAAAATTGGACATTAATTGATGGTAACTGTTTATTACAAAGTGTCACCATAGCTATGATTTACCTCCCTTATGGATATGTTTACTTTTAGGAAATGTATCATTACAGATATCACAATGGTATGATCTTCCTTCCTCTGTGAATATAGGTGTTGAGAGAAATGACTATGCAAAAGTTTCACCACAAATTTCATAGTATATCAATAGCTTTTCTCCTGTGTGAATATCTTTGTGGGAAAGTTAACTCACTTCTATGAAGGTTTTTCTTCTGTGTGCATAAGTTCATGGTAAGACAAAAATGTCTTTGTAGAAAATGCTTTACCACAGCTATCGCATTTATATGGTCTCTTTTTAGAGTGGATAAGTTTGTGTTTAGAAAAAGAATCACCTCTTGAAAATGCTTTACCACAAAAATCACATTGGTATAAAGGTCTTATTCTTGTGTGCATACGTCTGTGGCAAGACAAAGAAACTTCTGTAGAAAATTTTTTATCACAGCTATCACATTGATATGGTTTCTCTCCTGTGTGGATACATTTGTGCTGATCTAAACTAGCACTTTGGAAGAATGTTTGACCACATGCACCACAATGATAAGATGGTCGCTCTCCTCTGTGTATACAAATGTGTGAATGTAAATCACTAGTCATGGAAAATGTTTTATGGCAAAAATCACAACGGAATGGTTTTTTTCCTGTATGAGCAAGTTTGTGATCAAGCAAATGACCAGTTCTAGTAAATGTTTGGCTACAAATATCACAAGAGTATGGTCTTTCTCCTGTATGAACAAATTTGTGGTTTGACAAATAACCACTGTAGGCAAATGTTTTACCACAGATATCACATTGGTAGGGTTTTTCACCTGTTTGGATACATATGTGGGAAGATAAATGACCCTTTGTAGAGAATGTTTTATCACATAAATAACATTGGTATAGTTTTTCATTTGTGTGATTATGTTCATGGCAAGTTATTTTTGTGTATTTTCGTGTATTTTCTTCTGTATGGATAGATGAATCAATATTCTCAGGCTCTAGTTTCTGATCCATAATTTTCTCTTTTAATTTATAATTTCCCTGTATGATGATCTTCATTAAAGTGTGATGGTTTGGCTGTTAAAAATAGAATAGGGATTTATGATGATAGAATCTTGTAATTAATAACCAGAAAATAAACAATCATTAAACTTGCATTAGTTAACAAGATATAACAAGACATTAGTCTGTACAATTAAAACTTCATGGTAAATTTTCCACTTAAACATTAGAATAAGAATTTTCATAATCTCAATTCCAGGGAGGATAATTGTAACTCCATTGTAGTCTTCAATACTGACAATTACAGTTCCTTTCTTTATCAGTAATTTCTGAACACAACAGGAACATTGAAAACAATTGTTATTGCAAAAATTTCTTTAAAAGGAAGTTTTCCATATTAGTAAACTACACTAACAACAGAAAAGAAAAATATACACATCAGATATTTGCCTTATATTCACAAAATTACTTTGACTCTTCTAATTTCATTGACCTCTTCCAGTTTTCACACACTACCAGTTAACAATGGTCAACACTGCTGTAGATGTACAAAATATTATCATTGTGATGCTTGTCATCATCACAAATTGAAAAAGACCAACAGGGGTATAGCAACAAAAGTTTTCAACCTGAGAGATCTGTATGAAAGGTGCTGGAATGAAAGTAACTCCTACACCATCTCAAAAACAATAAATATAGACTTTATACTTGTAAATGAAAGTCATTATCATTATTAATGTTGCATCCAATGGTCGCCATTAGGAAGGGCATCCAGTTGTAGAAAGCATGTCAAAGCAGACATTGAAGCATGACAGTCTACTGGCTTATCGAATCCTATGGAATCATCAAAACCATGCCAATATGGAAGACAGATATCAAAGGATGATGATGAAGCTTTCACCAACGTGTATAGAAAGATATTAACATCTGTGGAATTTAAATAAAAACAGAATAATGAAATGTGTAAACAAAAAGTTAGTAGTCATCTGCAATAATCCAAGGAATGGAATCAATTGTCAACTAGGAAAGAATAAGGTATGCATTTAGTAAGTTACTTGAACAAAGTGACATCAGGTAATGGCAATCGAAATTACAAAAATAATACTTCAAGCCATTAATCAAACATACTATTTTGAGAATTGTTTTCAAAATATACACTATAAACTAATTTGAAATTACAAATATTGTTAGTGGTACTCAGAATTTCAAGGATCCATTAACTAAAGTTCTTGCAAATATGCTTGAAAACATTTCAAAAAGGTATAACTACAGAAGTATCACCAACCCCATAACTTGCTAAAAGAATTAATAGTATTAAATGAAATTTCTCAGAGATACATTTTAGATGGTGAAAATTACAATTATGGTGGGATAGGGAAATAACTTTTGGGGGAGATGACAATGCAGTCCTAGACACCGAACTTTGTGAATTGCATATTTTGGGGAAACAAAATTTCCCTGAGATACGTTTTCTATAACACAGATTACGATTATCTTGCTAAAATTTAAAAAATAAAAAGTTGCAATGAACACCTTAGAAAATTTCACTAAGAAGTATTCAGTGGTTAAATCCTTCGAAAGAATGTAAGTAATCTTTTTAAAATTGTTATGAACAGCATCAAAAACATAATCTAATGAAACTGGATACATAAAGAACAATTTCAACCGAATATATATCAATATCTCTGTTTATAAACAATAATTTTGTTTTATTAATCAACATTCGTAACTGACAAGTTTCATTTCCTCCATTTGTAAATTTCGCGACTGTTTCCATTACTTCTCCAAGATTTGTGTAGGAGATCCCCAATGTAAAGGCATTACCCATATTTCCAAATGGTATCAGTCAAAATAAATAAAATCTAACGTGTTACGCCATGTTTTTAACTGAATATACATTATATTAACGATTTTTGGAGAAGTTTCGGAATAGTTATCATTATCTCATGCGGAAGGAAAGGGAGACGGATTGGAAGAATGTTTTGAAAAAAATTCTTTGACAATTTTCGATGAAACAAGAATACTGAAAAATGAAGGAAACAAACGGCGGAATTCTGGTTTAAGCACCCATATAACCGAACTTTTTTTTATTTTTTGTACTTTTCACAAAATTTTTGCGTATTTGCCCTTTTCTAAAGAAAGAAAAAGCCAAATTCGCAAAAAAAAAAAAAAAGTATTCTGAAAGTCCGCTCAACTTTTTTCTGCAACTCTTTCCTAGCCAACTAATGAAGCATATTTTATTCACATGAAGCCCGATAGATAAGAAACTTCTACATTTGTCGTTCAATTCTAGCAGATTTTATAAAATGGTTACCCACCATTACCTCCACGTGTTTCTTGTAGGCACAATAGCAGTTGAGTTTCGAAATATTCTATAAATGTGTAAAATTTATAAATGATACTTACGCAACAATGTAGTTCGTAGATTAAATAATTGAGATGTAATTGAGTTCTAAATAGAATTGAGTGATATACAGAAGGAGCAAGACTTAAAATTGATGAGGGCATTGATAGATTGAGAAGAACATTTTTCTACTTCTCTATTGTCTTCTGGTTAATGAACAATCTCTCAAGTTAATTACAGGAGTTAATTAGTTATTACTATTACAGTATATGTGTAAATAAAAATAAATAACATATTGACAACTCCAGATGGAGCGAAGATGACATAGCGGAAGTGACATTGTTCGTACGGTGAGAACTCACCTCTAATCACTAGAGAGCAGGGTAATGATCCATGCATCGAGGTTGCTTTGTTTACTTTCGTAAATCCAGCAGTGATTTTTAGTGTTTACGACTTATCGCTGTTTTAATTGGGGCTAAGGAAATCATTCATTGAGTATGAATATGTAAATATATTTTTTTATTTTCGGCACTGTCATGGTTAGCTGTCAGAAGTGAAAGTAGAAAAATCTGAAAAGGAACGTTACTGCTGGTTTGAGTTGATTCTTTGGCTACTGACTGGCCGGAGCTATCTGTCTCTCTGTCTGCCTATCTATCTATCTATCTGTCTGTCTATCTATCTATCACTCGCCCACCTTCGTTTGTGTCCGTAGAATTTATCAAATTAGAAAACGCAAATTTAATATAAAAATATATTTTCTGAAATTGCAAATGATTTAAAATATAAAAAATATAATTTTCAACAGAGAGAATTTATCAAAATAGAAAACAAATGAACTTAAGTTTAAAAATAAATGTGATACTTATAATGTTTCAAGCACATGGATATTGGTGTCGAATTTGTTCCAATAACTTTCCGAAGAATAGTCGTACCAGGCAATATATGCTCTTGTATAATTTCTAAAAGAGTGTCTGCAGACCGGTCTTCCACTGCCACCAAAACACATCTTGTATCCCTTTCCAAAGCACCAAACACCCACTGCGTTTTAACCCGATGGCCAACATTGTACTTTCTTCTGACAAACGCACTTTCATCTATCTCCACAGTTCGGTTTGGCCCTCCGAGCTTAATGTTTTGTGCAACATAATATTCTGCACATATATCACGGCAAAAATTTCTCCAATCTGTGACGGCTACATTCGCCAAACGACATTCTTGGGATATTCCCTTTGCTAAATCTTCTTTTGCCCAATAATATAATATATCAATAATTTGTTCGCACTTCAATTTACTATTTTCTAGAAATGTTCCTTTTCTAATCGAAACCATTTTTCTACAAGGCCTTCCACATGACCATATCACGCCATCCGACAAAGGCTACTTCCATCATGCTAGCTCCATACGAGG
>NC_068987.1:24416615-24417898 GCF_001194135.2 Octopus bimaculoides | reverse complement strand
TTCCATTTACACTGGGGTATGCAGAAGTCATAGTGAAAAACCTTCAACTAATTTTTTCACACGTGTTGATTTCAGAGTGAAGAACTTTGAATTACGCGCGGTGGTGATGCTGGTCATTAGTGGGGTCGATGGGTGTATGTGATTTGTTTATAAAAACAATAATGAATAATGCAAAAATATATTTATTTATAAAGTTTAAACTCGACATGGAATGAAATATATTAATTTATAAACTTTAAACTGAACTTCATTTGTTTAAATTCTACGAAACAAGCGAAGTTGGACGAGTGATTGATAGATAGATAGAGAGAGATAGGTAGACAGATAGCTCCGGCCAGTCAGTAGCCAAAGAATCAACTCAAACCAGCAATAACGTTCCTTGTCAGATTTTTCTACTTTCACTTCTGACAGCTAATACCATGAGCAAGTCGCTCTTCAAAGATTATGATATCTACTGAATTCAAGTCACTTTGCTTGTTACAAAAATATAAAATTATTGAACGAATACCCCAGTCGTGATCAGTATTCCCTCAGTTCTAGAACCAGTGGGATAGAAATCCCACAAACTTTACTCTTGGGTTACAGACAGATGTCTCATACAGGACATCACTATTAGCTACTCATTTACTCTATAGTACAAAAGTTTATGCTGGGACAATGCTTACTTCATGTTACATGATATATTGTAATACTAACAAGAACACTATACAAAATGATAGCAAGTTGAACTCGGTATTAAGAGCAAGAATAAACACCACAAGGCCGTTTTTCCCCTGACGTTCCAACGATTCTACCAGCTCGCTGCCTTAATAATCCTTTCTACTATAGATAGGCACATCAACACCAGTGCTCGACTGATTCTTATTTTATCGACCCTAATACGATAGAAGGCAACGTTGACCTCGGCGGAGTTCTAACTCAGAACTTAAGCCGGAAGAAATGCCGCTAAGCATTTTGACGGATGTGTTAACGATTCTGCCAGTTCGCCGGCTTAATAATGGTTTCAAATTTTGACACAAGGCTAGCAATTTCAGGAAAGCCTGCTAGTCGATTACATCGACACCAGGGCTCAACTGGTACTTATTTTATCGACCTCGAAAGGATGTAAGGCAAAGTCGACCTCGTTGGAATTTATACTTAGAACGTAAAGACGGACGAAATGCCGCTAAGCATTTTGACGGATGTGTTAACGATTCTGCCAGTTCGCCGGCTTAATAATGGTTTCAAATTTTGACACAAGGCTAGCAATTTCAGGAAAGCCTGCTAGTCGATTACATCGACAC
>NC_068987.1:24396464-24416123 GCF_001194135.2 Octopus bimaculoides | reverse complement strand
TATATATATATATATATATATATATATATATATATATATGTGTGTGTGTATATATATATGTATATATATGTAACGGCTTTAAGTTTTTGTGTTGTGTAGTTGATGTGTCACCCATTGTAACGATAAGTATTATTTACCAATTGTACAGGTTATAAGATGAACGATGAAGATGATCAACATTTTTATAGAAATATTTTATTTACCGTTACTTTGATAGTTGCCATACTACGACGGGTAGGTTAGTGTAATCGTATAACAGTTTGTACGTAAAGCATGCAAGGTAAAGAATTTTTGGCCTGTATAGGTATGTACACTTTCTCATAGTAGTATTTATATATAGAGAGAGATGGTAGTGTTAAAGAGAAAAGGATGCGAGCTCGTATTAGTTATAAGGTGTGCGACGTTGTCTCACAGTGGCTGACAGTAAACTTCTTTCTCCCTCTGGCCGTTTGTCTTTTAGGGGCTGCCTGCTTGAATCTATATCTGTAGATGTCTATTCCCTAACTTGTTACGAGTTGCTTCGCTCTGTTGTCGCCAAGTGACCACTGAACTTTTGGCTTGGGGTCTCCTGTTTTTATAGCTATCTAGAAGAATAGTGAGTGCAAAGGATTTAGCTGGCGGTCTTGTTATCTCTATTGTAGATTTTATGGAGTAGAAGAGGTCAGAAAGGGTCAAGTGGTGGAGACACCGCTTCGGCCTAGCTAAAGGCGTCTGGGACATATCTAACTGCTGTCAGATCAAAACCGTTGTTCCACCGCGGGAAAAGTTCTGACGCAGTGTTAATTCAAATTTGGGTATAGTGGATCGAATCCACTTCACGCCTGCAAGATTCCTATATATATATATATATATATATATATATATATATACTCCTCCTGTAGGTGTGTATTTTATAAGAGAAAAAAAACGTAATAATTGAAGTAGAAAAAAGATTAATTTCATACACGAACTTGTATTGTAAAAGTAAATGTGATAAGTAGCTCAAAAAAGAAGTTTTGTTTCTTCTTTTTAAGTTTTTGTAAGGTTTCTTTTTCCTTTAAATTCATTTCAATCCATTGAAATTATAGATTGTTCGAAGTACATGGGTATGTCATAGGGTTTGGAAACAACTTGGTTTCTCCTATTGTATGACCTGTCCCATTTGTACTGGTGTAACGGTAAAGATTTATTGCAATGGCATGTTGTAAGATGTGAAAGATGGACGGCGATTGAAGTTGTAAAGAGATATTTATTTACTGTTACTTTGTATATATATAAAACCACGACGGGTTGGTATGTATAATTAGTAAATGGAAAAGCATGCGAGGAAGAAAGAGTTAATTTCGGCCTGTATGTGTGTACACGATCTCATAGTAGTATATATAGAGAGATATGGTAATATTCCAGAGTAAAGAAAGTGAGAGTGGTGAGAGGATTCAGCTTCTAAGTTTAATAAGGGGCTCAAATTACACCCTCTCCCCCAATTTTAAATTTTGAACTTTTTTATCCATTTATTTATTTGTCTATCTATTTATCCCTCTCCGTTTATTCATAAAATATATTTGTCAACTAAATGTGGCAGTCCTATAGAAGACGGTGTTACTGTTGTTTTTAGCCCCAGGAAGACATTCATATCTATCTCTTTATACACACATATATATGCTTATTGAATTTAAAATTTTGAAAACGTGGTTTCTTGCATATTCGGAATCTCCGTCATCTAAAATATAGGGGAAAAAAACTTTTGAAAAAGTTCAGTTTTAAATGGGGAGTAGTGGTGGTGGGGTTTAAAATTTGTCTTCTATTGCATATTAGTAATCTCCGACATCTAAAATATACACATCCGAAATTATTTTCAAAAAAGAGCATTTTCCAAGGAGAGGTGCGAAACTGCATTAGCCCCTCGTTTTCTACACAGTTGTTAACACCCAGCAGGCTGCGGTTTTTTTGGGGGGTTTTTTCCTGTAACGGATAAAGATCTTTATATAAACTCTGAATTATGGAACATTGCCGGGTTGACATGCTAACGAGTAGCGGTTTATGGTACAAAACAAAAATGACTTAGCTCGTAAGAACCCTAATACTCATTTGTCATGTATTTGCGCCCATGAAGTATGCAAAAGAAAACCATTTTAATTACCATTGCATTATATCTATATACAAACAAACTGAGTTTATATTCATTCGTATATCTCCGAAATTAAAAAACCCAAATTAATTCACGGGGTAACTGAGCTCTTTAGTGATTAGAGGTACGTTCTTCTAAATTATACTTCCGGTATATCACTCGCTAAACCTATAAACATTATAGATGTATTCTTTTTTTGTTTACATATATTTACAGTGTCAGTGATGATGAATTAACTTGTATAATTTACTTAAGAGATCATTCATCAATCACGAGAATAAAATAGAGATATACTATAAGAAGTAGGTGAAAGTTCCGCTCAATTTATCGATGTCCCCATCAATTTCAAGTCTTACTGCTTCAGTACATCTCTTATTATTTTATCTACATTGTTATGTAAGTATCATTCATATAGGTTTTACACATTCTTTTATACAAAATCTCTAATTATTTACATTACTTCTTCACCTACGCTTTGTTCCCTGCAAGATCCCGCTTTTATTTAGCTCTTCACAGCAACTATGTAGTTAATCAAGTTGACAGGAAATGTATTTTATATTTTCATATTCTTTGACCCTCTCTATTATTTTTGATCTCTGTTATTCTTTAATGTCCCATGTAATTATTTTGTATTCCTCTGCGAATTGCCTACTCCAATGTTCCTGCTCAGCTGTGAGCGTGTGCGCACACACGCATAAGGTTTTTCAAGATGCTATCAAATCTTTCATTGAAGAAACGCATCGTATGATCTCATTAATAAGATCATAAAAATACACACTTAAAAATTGTGTGCATTTGCTCAGGCGGTCAATATGACTTTTGAGCGCTGGTTACTCGCATACTTTGCAAAGAAAGAATGGTTAATGCAGCGCATCTGTTACTGATTTTTATTTTAACAGAAAAAAATTTCTTTTTGTTTTAATGGATTATTTTAATAGTCACATGATAAAATGTTAAACAACGTAAATCGCTATAAAGTGCTTGATTTATACACTTTAAGAAAAGTCACTTATTTGCTTGACAAGATATGAATAGAAGAGGTTGACTTTTAAGAAACGATACTAATTGCAGAAAGTGAAAATTTTCTGGAAAGACTCCCCCTCCCCCCATTTAATCGCAAATTATTGTTTTTAAAATCTTTTATTTATTTTTTTTTTTTGCCCAAAACCCACCTTTTCGGATACAGAGTTTCCGGAAAATTGCCAAAATTTTGAAATTCCCCCCCCTATTTCTTCATTTTTTAAATTTTTTTTTCACTTTTTTCCGTAATCTTAACCCTAAAACCGCAACCCTAACCCTATACCCTAAAACCCTAACCACAACCATAAAATCCTAACCCTCTCATCTAGCCAGAAAAATTTTTGGAAATTTAATTTTTCTTCAGAATCATAATCTCTATTTTTCCGCATATTTTGAAAAAAAATTCTGAAAAAAGTTTTAAATGAAGAATTTAGTGGGGGTGGGAGTTAATTTCAAAATGCCGATTTTTGCCAATTTTTTTGCAGATTCGTATTCTCCGTATCCGAAACGGGGGTTTGTGTAGAAAAAAAAGTTTTTAAAGGTTGGTTTGGTGTGGGGGGGGGGTACCAAAGAGAGTCTTGCCAGTTTTTTTTTCTCATTTAAATGCTTCTAAGACTTTGGCACTTCTTTGGAAGTGCACCTCTCCAAGAAAATGACGATTACTTGTTAAAAAAAGTTACGAAAATGGTAAATATATCCAAAATAAATGAAGCATACAAAAAAATTGGAAGATTCATCTATTTTTAAATATTTTATACTAAAAAATAATATACGGAAAACGGGCACTCGCGAATATAAACAAACATGGACGATAACTTACTTTTACCAGTCAGATATTATTAATGATACAAGGGACCCGACAATATCGTCTGCGAATTGTAAGAAGACCGTTTCACAATCTTTTTTCTTAAAAGTCAGTTTATAATTAATATATACTATTATGTCAAATTTTGTGCCTGAACGGGAAATATCACATTATAAAATGGGCGAAGGTAAAGCAAGTCCACACCACCTAACCCTAAACAGTGTGCGCAGTGAAAAATCTGATTAAAAATTATCAAGAATTGGCAAACGTTATTGTGGGGCCTCTCGTATCATTAATAATATCTGATACATCGTCTGACAGGTTTGTTTATATTCGCTAATGCCTGTTTTCCGTGTTTTATTTTTTAGTATAGAATATTTAAAAATTGATGAATCTTCCTAATTTTATGCATACTTCATTCATTTTGGATATATTTCCCATTTTCGTAATTTTTTAATAAATTAGGCGTCATTTTCTTGGAGAGGTGCGCTTCTAAAGAAGCGCCAAGGCATTTATTACTATATATTTCTAGTCATTAAGGATTGCATAATCATTGGAAAGTAAAGATTGCGTTCAGAACTGAAATCCCATCGAAGTCAACGTTGTCATTCATTCTTCTGGAGTCGATAAAATAAAGTACCAGACGAGTACCAAGGCCGCCGTTATCAAATATGCTCGTGTAAACGTCTTTAATATTTGTTTTTAATTTCACCTTTGGATTTCATATTGACAATTATTGTGTTGAGTCATGAGTTTTGCAATGTTTTGGTAACTTGTTTGCTTTATCCATCAAGTTACAACAAAAGCAACCTAACATTCAAAGTAGAGGCCATTGCGTTGCACCGTCTGAAGCCACTTTTCTGCCAGTTCTTAGATCCTTCGAAGAGGATTCCTTCACTGAAAATGATAATCCGGACTATATGCTGGGTGTGGCATCAGTTCAGCGCGTTCAAGTTCCTGGAGTTTATTTGGGGTTTTTCCAGCGATACGAGGTGTTGCTGCAGAAGAGCTCGCTTTCTGTTAACCAATGCCAGGTATTTTTCCACACAATGACTCCAGTTATTCAGAGTACAGGTTGGCATCAACTGTTCAAAACGCCTGTGTTTGGCAATAGGTTCCAGGAGCTGACCTTTGCTTAACCACTGCTTATGCATGATAGGATTGTGGAAAAATATCTCCATCAGATTATTACTTGTTCTGATCTATTGCTCACTTCCTGTGCTCATCAAACAAGGTGGAAGCTTCGGTGAAGAATTACTTCACCTCAAAGGGTAGGAACTGGTATTAGCATAGGATCAAAGAACTAGCACAAAGATGGCTTCAGACAGTACAACTATTTTGAATGCTGCTTTTGTTGTAAGTTGAATAAACTTTTGACTCAATGCAATAATATCGATTGGGATAATGTAATTGAGTTTCAGCAAGTACATAATGTCATATCTAGAACCCCGTCTTGCGAATGTAATGAGGTTAATAGTAATGCAGAAATAATACAATTGATGTTATAGATAGTTGAAATACTTGTGATCTCTTGTGAAGGGCTTATTGGTGTCGATTCTGTGTGGATGGTATTCAATGGTGTTAGTATTTTGGAGATAAGCTATCATAGAAGTTATCACATTGATGATGAGCTAGGTTAGTATAGTGTTGAAATGCAGTTGGATGATACTTTAATTATTCAATACTTTTAAATGAAAGTATTGAATAAGATGTGAACAGTTTTTCATAGAATTCTGTGACAAGACTTTAATAGTTGGTAAATATAGTATCACATTTTCATGTTTGAACTCATAAAGGTACAGAGGTGGTTATTTGGTAAGCTTATTTGCCAACTACATACTTCTGGGTCAGTTCCACTGCATGGCACCTTGGGTAAGTGTCTTCTATAGCCAACCAAAGACTTGTGAGTGGATTTGATTGATGGAAACTGAAGGAAGCTCATCATATATATATATATTATATATGATAAGCTTCTTTCAGTTCCTGTCTGAATATAATATATGTGTTTTCTTTGTGTTTTTCCCCTGCACCACTTGACATCTGGTGTTAGTTTGTTTATATCTGTATAACTTAGCAGTTTTGCATAAGACTGACAGCATAAGTACCAAGCTTAGAAAAAAAGTAATGGGGTCAATTCATTCAACTAGAAAACCTTCACGGCAATGCCCAGCATGGCCACAATCCAATGACTGAAACAAGTAAAAGGTTAGGTCTGATATAAGACAAATTTTATCTTCAGGAATTGATTGAGATACATCTGGATAAAGAGAGAACTAAAGTTGGACTCAGCATAGTACCATATTGTGCATCTACCAGTGTAGATATGCATTTTTATTTGCTTGTAATAGGTAGAATATATAACTATAGCTATTCTCTACAGCTCAACATAGTGTCCAAGTGTGTCTTCATTCACCCTCACAATATCATCAACCATTTACTGTCTAACTCTTATAGTAAAGCATTCTCTCTCCAATATTGTTCATGTTAACATTGTGTAGATCCTTATGTCTTATGTTGTCTTTTTATTTCAGGTTATCTGATGACACTGTGATGAAAAAAAAATTTCATTGAAAATGATCAACATCTTAATCAAATTTTGAAGACTAGATGTAATTTCATCAAGCTGAAGTCAGCCTCTTACTACAACTCTTGGTCCAGTATTTCCTTGAAAATGAAATTATTTGCAAAAATACACCAATGTTTACAGAAATATTTTCTGTACAATTAAACCAGTAAGATATTCAAAGCATTCGATAATTGGAACTATTATAATGGTCTTTTAGTTGGGTATTAATTACAAAATTCTATCTATATAAAACTATTTGAAGTTGTTTTTTTGTTTTTTTTTCTGACTAGCCAAAACATCATCAGTGCTTAGGAAATACCAGCAAACAGGAAAATAAAGACTAAAATATAAAATTATGGCTAAGAAAGCAGAACGAGTAACTGTTGATTCATCTACTGATACACAGGAAAATACAGAAAAGGAATTACATCCATGTGATATATGTGGAAAATTATACACAAAAACGAATTTAATTCAACATAAATTAATCCACTCAGTATCCCAGCTGAACCAATGTGAAGTTTGTGGTAAAAGATTCAGCAGCAACAGTTTACTAACAAACCACAAACAAATGCACACAGAAGAGAAACTATACCAGTGTTATGTCTGTGATGAAACATTTTCTACAAAAGATCATTTGTCTTCCCATGTTTGTATTCAAATTGGGAAAAGACCACATCAATGTGATATCTGTGGTAAAACATTTTCTAGAAGTGGTCAGTTGTCTTTCCACAAATTTATCCACACAGGAGAAAGACCATTTCACTGTGAAGTCTGTGGTGAAACATTTTCTAGAAGTGGTCATTTGAATAACCACAAACGTATCCACACTGGAGAAAGTCCATACCAGTGTGTTCATTGTGGTAAAACATTTTCTAGGAGGGATGCTTTGTCTTCCCACAAGCATATTCACACAGGAGGAAGGCCATACCATTGTGATATCTGTGGTAAGATATTTTCCAAAAGTGCTGATTTGTCTTTGCATAAACATATTCACACAGGAGGACGAACATATCACTGTGATATCTGTGATACAACATTTTCTCGGAGCAGTGGTTTATCTAAACATAAACGTATTCACACTGGTGAGAAACCATACCAGTGTGATATTTGTGATAAAAAATTTTCTACAAGTAGTCATTTGTCTACCCACAAACGTACACACACAGGAGAAAGACCCTACCATTGTAATATCTGTGGTAAAACGTTCACTCAGAATGCTAGTTTATCTCAACATAAACCTATTCATACAGGAGAGAGACCATACCATTGTGATATTTGTAGTAAAACCTTTTCTACAAATCGTAATTTAACTCGACACAAACGTGTCCACACCGGAGAAAAACCATACCACTGTGATATCTGTGATGAAACATTTTCTTCTAGGGGTCGTTTATCTTCCCACATACGTATTCACACAGGAGAAAGACCATCGTAGCACTGTGATATCTTTGAAAACATTTTCTAAAAGTTATTCAGCTAAATACCAACATATCCACACTGAAGATAACCCAAAGCTATATGATATGTGGTGCCATATTTTTTAAAAGTAATAATATATTTTATAATAAATAAATCTGTTTATTTATATCAATGTTATGTATTTTCCTACACCAAAATCATTGTCATTATCAACACTTTAATATCACTAATTCTATTCGGGCATTTTATCTAAGATCATATTACATGTCTTTATGACTGAGATTTCAAACAGCAGATCTCTTGAGCATTTTATTGCTGCTAGTGTCAACTTCTGTGTGCAACTAGATCAGGTTAGGGAACCATTTTTATACCTGGCTGTGAATTTCTTGCAGAGAAACATAATGAATTCCTTTAGTGGTTTGAGTTATTGGACTGGCTGTACTGGGACACTGCTTCCAAGAATTTTTTGTGAGTTATATCAGCTTTAGTACATTACCAGAATGGTGCACAATGGGATCAAAACCAGAAGGTTGCCAAATGAAATTTTTAACTACACAACTATGTCTATTAGAAATTAAGCTAGATGATTCAGAGTTATATAGAAATATTCATTAAGTAAAATCAGTCTTCCATATATACAGGCTTGTCCTTTACAGGTGCCAGTGCTGTGTAAGCACAGTCATGCTGGTGGTATGTAAGAAGCACCCTCCGTGTGGTGGTTGGTATTAGGAAGGGCGTCTAACCATAGAAACCATGCCACAACAGACAATTGCAGTTTGGATGGCTCCCCAGCTCCTGTCAAACCCATGCCAGCATGAAAAACAGGTGTTTGATGATGATGACAATGATCGTCATACATTGTGATCTACAATACAAAGTTAATATATACTACTTCCTTGATGTATTTTCCCGTAATCATATTGTTTATATTCATAATCAACATCATTCTCTCTCCCTCTCTAAACATATATGTATATATTGATATATAGCAGAAGCAACAGAGTGACTCAAGGTTTGAGAGATTCATGCATTGGCACACATGTACACACTCATATGTATATATATATATATATATATATATATATACTAGTGGAATCTGTGGAAGTTCCACAGAATGAAAAAGATTAAGAGAAGCTATTTAAAAAAAGAATTTTTATTTTGCGAAGTTATTTCACTTCCAGTCACAATAATGTCATCATCATCATCGTTGTTTAACGTCTGCTTTCCATGCTACCATGGGTTGAGGACTGGTGGACCAGGAGGTGACACCAGGCTCCAATCTAATTTGGCAGAGTTTCTACAGCTGGATGCCCTTCCTAATGCCAACCACTCAGAGAGTGTAGTGGGTGCTTTTACGTGCCACCGGCACGAAGGCCAGTCAGGCAGTACTGGCAACAGCCACGCTCAAAACGGTGTATTTTATGTGCCACCCGCACAAGAGCCAGTCCAGGGGCACTGGCAACGATCTCGCTTGAAAATCCATATATATATATATATACTAGTGGAATCTGTGGAAATTCCACAGAATGAAAAAGATTAAGAGAAGCTATTTAAAAAAAGAATTTTTATTTTGCTAAGTTATTTCACTTTCAGTCACAATAATATATTATATGATTTTAAAATTTACCTCTGCTAAGCACTGTATATTTCTCTTTCTCTCTACCTGTTCAACAAACTTTTTAACCATGTAATTCCCCACTTTATGTTTTTAACATTTCTCTCTTTCTCTTTCCCTGCCCACCCTACAGCACATCATTAATACTTTTCTCTCACTCTTTTCCTCTCCCTCCAACTAACCATGCGAAGCATTTGGCCCCAGTGTATTATTATACACTTCGCTACTCACATTTCTCCTCCTCTCTCTCTCTCTCTCATTTTTACTCCACTTCTCTAACTAACCAAAGTATAACAGGCAAACGAACAAGCAGATTATCAAATAGATATATATGTACATGTGTAATTGTAAGATCGAAGGATTTAGATATAGGAAGTTAGTAAGCTTCAAGCTTCAAGCAGTCTGTGGTAAGTTTCCTGCTATCTAGGAAACATATGTAGCCTGGATTTTACCTGCTCCATTCCCTCAGTTTGGATTTATATATATAAATTTAATGCACATTATGTATATTAAATTGATTATGTATATTAAATTGATATTTATCCCTCACTGGATGGAGAACTTTTTATTGATTCTTCCTATACTGGATCTATAAACTACATACAGTAGACCCTACTTTATAAATCCATCTTGGGACTGCCTATTTTGGATTTATTAACCGAGAGAACAAAATTCGCCGATGATTAAACATTTATTGAAATACATACATATGCGACTACCTGAATAAAAACATAAACAATGTCATTGAAAGAAAGATTTGTTGAGTGTTGTTTGCTTTGCTGGACGCTTTGTTTGCAACTCTGCATTGATATTTTTCTTTAAAAGTTCTAAAAAGATACGTCACTGAAATCAAAACTTTCAAGGCTACTTTCTAATGGAGTGAGATAGCATCTCATTTCAGCTGGTGTTGGAGGCTCCGGAATTCTTTCATCAACATGAACATCAGAATTGTCATCTTCATCTTCGGTTTCCTTCTCAAATTGCTGAATACCACGAATGATCTCATCTAGTTTTTCTTCTTCTGTGATGATCTCTGGAGCAACAACAGCCCCATCATCTACAGACAACCAGTTCTCAAACTGCTTTTTGATCAATCCAGTAGGCAGTGAAGGCAGGATCAAATCTTTGTTAACATCTATGGCTTCATTTGATTCTTCAGCTGAAACAAAACTTGCTTTGGTCCAACAGTGTTTGATTGCCTGACTAGAGACCTTCTTCCAAGCTATGCTTAACATATACATGGTATCCAAAATGGTGATCTGCTTTGCAACTTCTTGGGTAAAAAATGACACATTCAGCATAATTCCATTATGCAGCCGAGGAGTACATTTTCATTGCACATTTTATGTAGTGTTCTCACTACATGAATAAATGAAGTTTGTACAAAACGTACGTACTGCTATAACCTATTGAATTTTTGTTGCTTTTCTTCAAATATATATATATATATATATATATATATAATAATAATAATACAAATAAAATGAGAGTATATGCATATATACATACATGTATGTACATACCTACATCTACATGTGTATATAGATGCATATCTGGGTACAGGACGTCACAAGAAAACGTGGGCAAAATGAGAACATAAACAGAGCACAGAAAACACACAGGCCACAGAGAACATTTCCTTCATCAGCTGCCCCCATTCTAAAATTAAGCGTTTCGAACACATACACACATAGGTATGGATCAAACAGTTTGATTCAAATTCTTTGCTAATCTTCAGCCAGTAGAATTAGAATAAGATGTTGATGAAGGAGAGTTTCTGTTTGTGTGTGCACATGCACTCACATAAATGCAGGCACACATACAAAGATGTCTAAGCACATGAATGTACACCCATGCACACTCACATGAATGGAGCCACACACACATACTTTTATACTTGCATATCTGCCACTCCTTACTTTCCTTCTGCACCAAATGTGTGTTTTCAAGTAAATGTTGCTGAAATACCAACATCAAACTGTGATACTATGTGACCTTTCTTGACCAATTGCAGGCTAATGCCCACCAGTAAACACTCACTCTCATCCAACATCTTTTTCTAATTCCAATGGCTGAAGACTAGCATCATGCTTGAAACTTGAAGTACCAATCTGCTCACTCATGTATATATATATATATATATATATATATATATATATATATATCAATGGGTCCTGCACCTAATCTGTCCCTTTCAAGCCTATTTCCACTCCTCATCTTCCTAACATCCATCTCTCCACTCTTCAGTTGCTATAATCATGACAGCAGAATATGCACTCATCTCATCCCCTCAATACTACCAGTTATCTCCCCAAAACTACTTCCTTTTAAAATCCATCTCTTCCCATCCTATTTTCTATAAGTCATCCTTTTCTGTGCCTGCTTAAGATATATTTTGGGAGTACCATTACCTTATCTTTAACAATCTCTTTTATCTGCTCTCATTTTCTTTACCCTGGCATATATATCATTGCCACCCTCACCCACCATTGTCTCACATTCACTACAGCTACTTCTAAGTACCTTTGACATCCTTTTTTGCCTTCTCTCTCTTATTTCTTTACTGCTCACAAGGGGCTACACACAGAGGGGACAAACAAGGACAGACAAATGGATTAAGTCGAGCCAGTGTGTAACTGGTACTTATTTAATCGACCCCGAAAGGATGAAAGGCAAAGTTGACCGCGGCGGAATTTGAACTCAGAATGTAGCGGCAGACGAAATACCGCTAAGCATTTCGCCCGGCCTGCTAACGTTCCTGCCAGCTCACCGCCTTCTCTCCCACCCTGCTCATCATCTACACATTTTCTGATCTACCTACTGGTTTATTATACTGCTGTTCTCCTTTTCTTTCCTGAGCCTATTTATCTTGGCCCTCCAGGTCATAACAGAGGAATTTAAGAATGGCTGCCCATGTTGATGATCTTGTTCTTATAGCCAAAACTAGTAGAATCAAAGGAAATTCCAAGTTTGGAAGCAAAGCCTGGAATCATAGGACCTTAAAGTTAACAAGAAAACAGACAGGATACTAATCCCTTAAGGTAAATGGCTGTGCTTAATGTAGAAGAGTGTTGGTAGAAATTCCTAAGTATTTTCAGTGCAAATTGAATACATAAGAGGTGGAGTGGAATCACAGGAATGTTGATTTTGTGACAGATACATAGGTTCAATAAATGTTAAGAGCACTTAGGAAAAAGATTTTCTGAAATGTCCAGGAAGGTCGTTAGGGGCTGTGAATAGTTTCTGTTACATAGGAGGCCTAATTATCAGTTGGATGGGTGGTATGCTGAAAGTATAGTTGTTAGAAGTAGAATTGATTAAAGAAAATTTAGAGAACTATTACCTTTGTTGGTAACAGAATACCTCTCTCTTAGAGTGAAAGGTAGATTGTATGACATTTGTGTATGAACAGCAATGCCATGTGGTTGTGAAACTTGGGCTGTAGATGCAAAGACTAGAAAGAAATGAAGCTTGCGTGCTCTGTTAGATATTCAGTATCTGTATAGTTGTATGACAAGGTACATACAAGTGCCAATTTAGCTATTATGGTAATAAATCTTTTTTATTTATTTCATACATTCAGTTACACTTTTAATCATCTGGCTCTTTAGGGGACATCCCTACCACCATTTATGCAAGACCTAAGCATATTTCTTCTAACAAATTATGTTCAGGTTCAGCTTCCATATGGTTGAGATATAATTAACACCTAGTGGTTCAATAGGCATTTTTCATGAGCCAATTTCACATGTTTATTTTTGTAGTGCAGTTAAAAAAATATAAATTATCATTTATGTTGTTGAATTTGAACAAGGACTATACAAAATAACTGTTTTAGTTGCTTACAAAAATTATTTTCTATTTCAATAACTTAAGCAATATTCTCAAATTCTTCTTGTTTGAACTTCTTGAACCTACAAATTTTATGAATGTTATTACTACTGTTGCTGCCAGTTTTTGCAAATAAATGTCAAAAGTGTGATAACAAAATATTCACAAGAGAAAAATTTTGCAAATTTTGTATTTAATATCAGTGCAGTACTTTATTAGTTAAATGGAAATAAACCAGCTCCACAACTAGAGCAATCTTTGTTTATTGATAACTGAAGCACAGGCTTGGCTGTGTAGTTAAGAAGTTTGCTTCCCAGCAACATAGCTTTTGGGTTCAGTTCTTCTATGTGGCACCTTAGGCAAGTGTTTTCTGCCATAATCCTTGCAATTGTATTTGGTTGACAAATTAGAAAGAAATCTCATATATATAATTTAACGACTGTGTTCTATGCTGGCATTGGAGTGGTTGGTTCGACAGGATCCAACTAGCCTGAGGGCTATGTTGGTCTCCATTACCCTGGACAACAAAGATTTTGCTACTGGAGTAAAATCAAATGTTTTAGACTAAATCAAGGATGCTGACTCCAAATCTGCACCCAGAATTGTTCTAGCATATCAGGATTTTGAGTTATGTGCATGCACAAGATTATAACTATACTTTCGGCTAGATATAGGCCTATTATAAAATTTGCTAAAATGAAAGTGGTCTTAATTTAAAATTAAAGAAATAACAGCAATAAAACAAACGATCAAAAGATTAGAAAGTTCATTATTTAGTTTAGCAATAGATGGTGCTGATGTATTGTGTGCAATGCCAAATACATCAGTTTGTTCTTGGTAACTCTCAGTGTTGTTTGAGATACACATATCACACGTATGTGCGGTATGTGTGTCTCTCGCTCTGCGTGATTACTGTTTTAACTGTTCATTGTGTTAGATCATGAATGGGAGAGGCTGTGTGAATCATCCAGACAACTTTTGTTAAGTCTGTGGAAAATTTGCTCTGCATGACCAGCAGAGGAACATTACCTCCGAATAAAAAATTGCCTATAAATATTATTTCAGGTGTAAAGTTGGGGACCAAGACAAGAAGTGGGCACCTCATATATGCTGCACTGTGTGTTACTGAGAGTTTACACTGTGGCTGAATGGAAAACAAGGGAATGCCTTTTGCTGTACCAATGGTATGGTGTGAGCCAACCAATCATGTCTCTAACTTACTTTTGCATGACTAATATTAGTGGTTTCTCAAAGAAGACCAAAGCAAAAATTGTGTATGCAGATTGTAAGTCGGCTCTATAACCGGTCCCATATGACTTTGAGAACCCTCTCCCCGATCCCCTCTCACATGCTTCATTTGACACGTTGCACAATAAACTTCTTGATTCTCCTATTGATGAAGACTACGTAGGTGATTCTAAGGAAAATAAACCAGGCTAGTTTAATCAAGGTTTGAACAATTTAGTAAGAGACCTAGCATTGTCAAAGGAGAAGGCAGTAGTTTTAGGATCCAAACTACAATAACGGAATCTCTTACAGCAAGGTACGAAAATTTCCATTTTCTGTTCTCGCCACAAAGGCTTATCTGTCTTTTACAAGCAAGAAAGTAATGCTTGTTTCTGTACTGATATTAATGCACTCATGCAAAACCTAGGACACGTGCATGTGGCTAACGAATGGAGATTGTTTATAGTCTCCAGTAAGGTTAACCTCAAAGCTGTGTTGTCACATAATGGTATTGTTCAGTGGGTGTCATGTAGTCATATAAATTAACCAACATAAATAACCATTCTGTCCCATCTCAAGGTATGAGATGGTACAGATGGTTGTCTATTCTTACATTGATATTAGTTTAACTATCCACTCCTTGATATCTATCTGTTATCTGCATATTTCTTGGTCTGTTACACCTTTTTCTATTTACCTTTCTTTCGAATAACACTATGACCCATATCTCAAACTATTCACATTAACTTGTTTTGATGGTTAATATTAAAGATATATTTCAGGTTCTATCTATGACATAGAAATAACTATGCTTGTAAAATTGGGGTTCAGATTCTAAAATTGAAACAGTCAACATGATAAAATGCAAAGTGTCAATGAATAGCAGAAACAAAGATAACCCAGTACCATATAAGAAGGAATTTGATACTGTGTACAAAGATGGACAAAGGCAGTATATGTATACTGCCATGGTAATTGAGGACAGGGTCATCAGATGTTTTAGCAGTAACTGTAAAATGTTCAAGTGACCGAGTATTTAGTGTATTTAAAAGAAGATACTCCAGATAGCTTACCATCATGTTGTAATAATGGATATTACAACAATTTTTAATGATAACAACAATGTAGTAAAAGTCATACCATTGATTAAAAAAAAAATTATTTATTACAAAATATGTTGTTATCTGTAGAAAATATTTACCATAGATCTCACATAGAGCCTATATGAATATCCTAGTATTTGTGTTTGGATAAATGGTGATAAGTTAAAACCATTCGATATAGGTGTTGAACTCCACCAAAGTGCATACTGTCACCTTTCCTGTTCATAATCTTTACAGACAGGTTTGACATGCACAGCGAGGTTGGAAGTAACATTCAGACCGGGGATGTATAGGATCAGTTGGCTGGAACTTGCAGACGACATGGTACTACTTAACTCATTGGAAGGTGGTCTCCAGCATGCACTTGATGTTTGCTGCCGAGTGCTGCTCAACAGGAATGAAAATCAGTGCTGCAAAGATTGATACACTTATCTCCTAAAGGAAGCCTGTGCAATGCACTCCGCATATGAGTAGGGTTCCACTGAAGTAGGTGGAAAAATTTAAGAATCTTGAGGCCATGTTCATGAGCAATAAAAAGCATGAGGCTGAATTAAATGCAAGAATTGCAGGAGCTGATGCAGTAATGCACTAGCTTCAACATACGGTCATCAGAAGAAAAGAGGTAGGTGTAACAGCCAAACTCGCTATCTTCAATTTGGTGTTTGTGCCAACTCTTACCTATGATCATAAATCTTGGGTAATGACCAAAAGAATATGATTGCAAATACAAGCAGCCGAATTGGGGTTCCTCCAAAGAGTCTCTGGAGTAACATTACTCAATAGAGTGCATAGCTCAGAGATTAGAGTGGTGTTCCTTATAGAGCCACTACTTCTCTGATATTACAGACATGTGGTAAGAATGTCTTGGGAAAGAATCGTTGGGTAGGTCTTGTGCGCAAACTCAACTAGCAGGAGACACAACTGGATCAATTGGAGACAGCTGCTTCTGACAGAATCCAATGGCGGCTGTGCTTGAGGATTCTGCCGTCAAGACAATCCAAGGATTAAGTGGGCAAAGATGAGATCTCACATAGCCATGATTTACCTCTTGTGCGATTACACTGATAATAAGTTAAATCACCACTTCTATTACCTGTTCACTACAGATATCCCAGTGATATGGTCTTTCGCCAGCACAAAAATATTTCTGTAGCGATAAAGTACCATTTTGTAAGAATATTTTACGATATCACAGTGCTATGACGGTTTTTCTTTTGACTGAACAAATATCAGCAAAGAAAAAACCCCCCCAATTTTAGCAAATGTTTTATCACAGAGTTACAATGATCTTTCTCCTGTGTGAGTACGTATGTGGGAAGACAAGCGACTTCTTGTAGAAAATGTTTCATCACAGACATCACAGTGGTATGGTCTTTTCCCAATGTGGATACGTTTATGTCGAGTTACATTACGATTTGTAGAAAATTTTTTACCACAAATATCACAATGGTATGGTTTTTCTCCTGTATGTATAGGTTTATGTTGGTATAAAGTACTACTTCGAGTGAACGTTTTACCACAGATATCACAGTGGTAAGGTTTTTCTCCTGTGTGTGTACGTTTGTGGGTGGACAAATAACTGCTAGTAGAAAATTTTTTCTTGCAAATATCACACTGGTATGGCTTCTCTCCTGTATGAATGCGCTTATGTTGAGATAAACTACCACTTTGAGAGAATGTTGTATCACAAATATCACAGTGGTATGTTCGTCCTCCTGAATGAATATGTTTATGAGAAGACAAATCAGTACTTTTAGAAAATATTTTATCACAGATATGACAGCGGTATTGCCTTTCACCTAAGTGAATACGTTTGTGGAAAGACAAATCACTAATTCTAGAAAATTTTTTACCACACATATCACAGTTATAGGGTTTTTCCCCTGAGTGAATAAGTTTGTGGGAAGATAATTCACTAATTCTAGAAAATTTTTTACCACAAATATCACAGTTGTATGGCCTTTCGCCTGTGTGAATGCGCTTGTGGTTAACCAAATGTCCGCTTCTAGAAAATGTTTGACCACAGATATCACAATGGTATGGTCTCTCTCCAGAATGAATAAATTTATGGGAAGATAACTGACCGCTTCTAGAAAATGTTTTACCACAGATATCACAGCGGTATGGTCTTTCAGCTGTTTGAATACATGTGTGAGATGACAAATTGTCCTTTGTTGAAAACATTTCATCACAGATATAACATTGGTATAATTTTTCTCCAGTGTGGATATCTTTGTGGCTAGTTAACAAGCTGCTATTATTGAACGTCTTTCCACAAACTTCACAGTTATACAGCTTTGAGACTGAGTGAATTAGTTGATGTTGAATTAAATCCTTTCTTGTGAATAATTCCTCACATAACTCACATAAATGTGATTTCTCTTCTGTATTTCCCTCTGCATGAGTAGAGGAATCAATAGTTTCAGGCTCTACATTCTTTTCCATATCTATTAATCTATTTTACCTGTACGATGATCTTTAACAAAGTGTGATGATATTTTGGTTCATAAGAAAGGATCTCAAGTAGATTATTAGGATTGAATCTAGTAATTAATAACCATTGATTAAAGGTTCAGTAAACTTGCTCCAGTTAAGAAAATATACCCAGATATCCAAGACAATTAAATTTTAGAATTTTCCAGTACACAACTCAGTAAGAATGTTTGCAAATAATCTCAATTCCAAGCTTGATTAACTTATCTTTAGTTTTAAACAGTTATTCCTTTATTTCAATATCATCAGATAACCTGAAATAGAAAGACATAATACATTAGGGACAATGAAGTGTTAACATAAAGATTATTGGAATAACTAGAAACAGTCAAAACATATATATAAAGGGAAAAGACACAATGATGTGAATTTTGGCATGAAAACACTGAGATGACTACAGGTCACTATAGTTTGGTCTAAAAACATTCTAAAATAATTTAATCTTCCACCTGATCTAAGCAAGCAAAAATACATATCTACAACATAATAGATACAAAGCTGATTACTACATTCATTCCAAACTTTGGTTGATCTCCTTAGTCTACATCACTTGTTCTCACGTCTTCCTTATTATCCACACTATAATAGATCCAAAACGGATTACTTCACAGTTGTATTTAATCAAATCATTGATTCAGGAAGGCAAACAGTATATAGCTGTGGTTAAGAAGTCTATTTCATAACCACGTGGTCTTGGGTTCACTCCCACTGCATGGCATCTTTGATTCACTTCTATTACACAACCCTTTGGGCAAGTGAATGGAAACTGAAAGAAGCCAGTAGCATATTTATGTGAGTGTCTATGTATCATCCCTTCTCTTGAGATTATAAGATTGTAAACAAGCATCATTCTCATACAAGTGAAGTTCATCTCATGCCTTCCGTGAAAAATATGCCTCACCATGGGGAAATATGACTGCTTGGAAACAGGCAACAGAAATGATATCCAGCTGTATGAAATCTGGGGGTAGCTAATGCAGTTTTGTACCTCTCCTCTCTTTGAAAAATGCATTTTTCTGATTCTTATGTTTTAGATGTCGGAGATTATGAGTATGCAAGCAAAAAAAAAAAAAAAAAAAAAAAACATCCCCCCCATTTAAAATTTTGAACGTTTTCGAAATTTTTTTTCCCTTATGTTTTAGATGACAGATATTCCGAATATGCAAGAAACTACATTTTCAAAATTTTAAATTCAATAAGCATATAGATGTGTGGATAAAGAGATAGATATGGATGTCTTCCTGGAGCTAAAAACAACAGTAACACCGTCTTCTATATGACTGCCACATTTAGTTGACAAATATATTTTAGGGATAAATAGATAGATAAATAAATAAATGGATGAAAAAGTTGAAAATTTAAAATTGGGGGAGGGGTGAAATTTGAGCCCCTTATTAAACTTTATAACATTAATTATTAAACATTAATATTTGTTTCTCATAAAATGGGCGAAATATGTAGAAAAATACG
>NC_068987.1:24393586-24395590 GCF_001194135.2 Octopus bimaculoides | reverse complement strand
CCCCCACCGCCAGTTTTTTAATGAAAATTAAAGAAATGCATATTCAAATGCAGATTTTTTTTTTGCAGATTCGGAATCTCTGCTCAAGATATTGTGCATTCCTGCAAAAAAAAAATAATAATAAATAAATAAATAAATAAATTTCTTTTTTAAATACCAAAGGGGCTGAACACATTACGAAACGATTTGAGCTCATTTTCGTTGTAAATACTGAGTAAGCGATCCAAACGATTCGCGCATACACATAATCAAAGTGCAGAAATGTGCGTATGTTATATAAAGCTTTGAAGAGTGTGTGTGTGTGTGTTTGTCCCGCCACCGCTTAACAACAGGTGTTTGGTTACATTCGTAACTTAGCCGTTCAGCAACAGAATAAGTATGAGACTTTAAAATAAGTGTTGGGGTCGATATGGTCGACTAATCACTATAAGGCAATGCTATAGCATGGCAGTAGTCAAATGAGTGAAACAAGCAAAAGAATAAAAGCATGGCAAGAGAAATTCTTTTACTGCTCACTACGAACATTTCTCATTCAACAAAGAACAACACTGCTTATTCTACTCTTCGGTTGCTTCTTTACCTGAGAAATTTCCTCAATCTCAGATCGCTGCATCTCAATAAAATTGGGCCTGGCAGTGCCAAATATAAGAAAACACCTTGGGCATAGAAAGGGCGACTGTGTCTTGAAAAATATCAACAACCAAGGAAGTACTAGCCAAACGTTTAATCTGACTCGTTTAGTTGCTAACAAAAGAGAAGGCGGGTAGATATGGGCCACATACAACTTTTCAAATACAAAATGGTTGGCATTCCTTCGTTAAATGCTGCTTCCAAGAAACAAAGAGGGAACATTAAAAAACGACAGGATCGATGGAGTGGATAAGGGAGAAAATATGGAGCAAAAATAATAAACAGGGAGGTTGAACGAATTAAAATAAATATTACGATGTTTAGATGAAATGATCTTGTGAATTTTCCGAAAGTCCCCTTGTCACTCGAAGGGTCGTCAGCTTGCATTTTTTGTTTCCATATTCGTTTTCCACACACAGACCGGCTGCCAGGCTGGTTTATTATAATTTTTTTTTTTTGTTCCCGGGTGAAGGTTTTTACATTGACCGATGAAATACATGAGAGAGAAGTAAACGTGAAGAGAGAAAAGAAAATAGGATCTTGTAGGGAAAAGAAGTAGTGGAGGAAGTAGAAATGTAAATGCAAAAGAGATTGTTCGATAAAATAATGTGTAAATTAAATATAAATGATACTTACATAAAAATGTAGTTATGAGATGAGATAATGAGAAAGGTATTTAAATAGTGAGACTTAAAATTGATGAAGGCATTGATAGACTGGACAGAACTTTTAACTACTTCATACAGGATATCTCTATTGTCTTAGTCTGGTTAAAGAATTCTCTCTTAAGTTAATTACAAGCGGTATTTAATTATTACTAACATAGTGTAAATATGTATAAAGAAATAATAATATATCTACAATATAAATGGACATACAACAAAATCAGGAATAAACCGGAAGTGCTCTTGATCGCATCGGAATAAAACTACCTCTTATCAATAAAGAGGTTTTATAAATAGCTTGTTTCGCTTCCATTCAGATCTATGAGCAATTGAATTGGGTTTGCTTTTTCAGGAAGAACGACTGAATGAAGTGAATAATAGTGGAGTTATACTAATGTAGAACAAATGGACGACGAGATGAACAGAGTCGGAAAAGCCAAATAGAAAATTCCGAAGTGAGATTGAGGGTGGGATGGATGTGACAGCAGTACATTATTTTGGGACCCAACTGAGTTTTCTAAAAATGCCGTCTAGACTACGCAACCCTTAACTGTTAGTAGCTACGATACCATATTTCTACATTAATAACTCTCCAATCCATGCCAGCATGGAACATAGACATTAAGTGGAATGCTAGAAGAAAGTTTTCAACTCATATGTATATAAAGTAAATACACGTAATTCAGAAACAAGTTTTGTGTATTTTATT
>NC_068987.1:24385055-24392022 GCF_001194135.2 Octopus bimaculoides | reverse complement strand
ATATATATCTATACATATACGTGTACATATACATCTATATATATACATATACATCTCTCTCTCTCTCTGAAAGTATCTGTCATTACAGTATCGAAATGTGATTGTTTCAGTTAGAGGAATAACGTGTACATATACATCTATATCTCTCTCTCTGAAAGTATCTGTCATTACAGTATCGAAATATGATTGTTTCAGTTAGTGGAATAGTTTCATTTTTAAAGTGAAAGTATTTGACATGTAGTGGTTAAATGTGTATCATGGTAAACAGATGCAAAAGGAATGTGTAAGTAAACAAATGAGTGAATCGATTCATAGTTAAAATAATTTATTCACTGGACTTAATATGTTGTTGGTACACATAATTCTTCACTACATGCAAAATATTGATAACTGCTATGAGTTGATAGAAATAGAAACAGGAATCTGTGGAAATGATATGTCAGAAATGAATAATTGTTTGTGTGTGTGTATATGTAGTTCATCTGAGACAGTAGTCTACCGTGGAACTTTGAACATTGCTCTGGTCTCTGCTTTTGCCAAAACCTGTTGTGTTGTAGACCTTCCTCGTTTGCCTGCTAGGCCCTTCTCTTTTCCTGTTTTGTTGACCACCATATTTATAATAATCGTGGCAGCTAGAAGGACAGACATATTGCAGCAGAGTTTGTACCTAAATAGGTCAGCTCCTGTCCATTTGAACTTCGCCTGACATGGCTGAGGTCATAGGTCAAAGGGAGATGATCAATCACTTTTTGACAGGCCAAAGAAAGGTGTGGTTTGGACGACCGAGAATTCTTAGATTCGGTTTTGAATTTAGGCTTGGAGAAGGAAGTGTTAATTTTTATACACATATTCACTCACATATTACACACATACACGTAAAGTAATATGTCTATACATTTATATATATATACATAAATACACATACATTTACACATATATATGATCAAACACATACATACAGGTATGCATAGGCATATACATACATATACACATATGTACACACATATATACACCCTGTTGCACATTACAAACGTGTATGTATGTATATATATTTTCTATGCCATGAAGGAGTAAGTTGATTGAAGAAGTGATTCTTAAGTAAGTACAGTCACAATTATAAAATATGGAATAGTTCGAAAATGTCTCAAGTCCAATTTATAAGAAAATCATACATTCGCTCCAATGTTGATTGATTTCATACAAAATATGTTTGAAGATGGCCAAACTTGTGTATTCAAGTACTCACATTATTTCACTCCAATCATATTTTCCAGGAAGGTCAGTTAAATACAGTACTTGTATAAGCTAACTACACAGTATTCATAATTTGTTCCATTTGACAGAGTATCCATGCATATTGTCTTTGCTTTTCTTTCAAACGTTTAGTTTTGGTGAGAATTTTTTGATAAAATGCAGTTCCATTGCCTTTCGGAACTTTGGATCATCCATTGAATATTTGTAGAAGGGTAAGATCTTGGATTTTCCTCCTCCATGTATTTTCAGATGCTTACTCAGTGGAATTTTGTGTAGTTTCTCTTGTTGAATGTGCTGTTTGTGGATTTTTACATGTTGGCAAAGGGAATTGTTGGCTCCATCAATATAATTCTCCTTGCAGTTTGGGTAAGTAATGCAATACATAAGATTCTGTGTCTTGCATTTTGGGTAAGTAATGCAATATATGAGAGTCTGTGTCTTGCAGTTCATATGTCTATTTACATTGAACGAGAATCCACTCTTGAAGTTTATATGGGAATCACTGTCTAAATAGTTACTGTTGTTACATGTTCCACATCCACTATCTCAAGATTCCTTTAAAGGGAACTGTGATTCACTCTGATATAAATTTTGCCCTTGTGAGATGTCTTTTAAGATCTTTTGGTTGACATTTCCTGTTTCATATGAAATTTTCATATTGGAACTTTATAGTAGTAATGGTTGGTTTGTTTTTATAGCATGAAAAATGTTGGTTGCTCTAGAATTATGTATTAATAAATGGAATAGTACGTTCTTTAATTTTTTCTTTCGTGTCCTGAGTTGTGATGTCCAGCTTTGTTGACTTTATAATTCCATCATTTATTAGTTTTAAGGGATAACTGTTTTTTTTAGGAAGCCTTTCAGTTCATCAAGTTGGAGTTGACATATTTTTGGATCAATTACTATAGTACAGATACTTCTTGCCATACTCTATGGAATGTTCCTTTTAATCTGTGAAGGATGAAGAGAGAAGTTCAGCAGTGGGGTGTGACTGATTTTTTGTAAAATGTCTGTTGTGATTGTGGAGTCATGAATTTTTATGTGAATGTCTAGGAATGGTAATTCATGATGACTGGTTTCTGTTGTGAATTTGATAGAAGGGTGAAGTGTATTGAGGATGTTATTAAATATTTTTAGACCATCATCTGATTTGTCCCCCGTAAAAATCAAGCAGTCATCGAGGAAGTGCATCCACTTTTCAATGACATATTTCTTGAAATTATGATTAAAAGCTTTCTCTACTTTCTCGCAAAGGTTTTCTTCTAAGAAGCCCACGACTTGAAACTTCACCCCCAAAGCAGTGCATTTTATCTCTCCATATATTTTATTATCAAAGCTAAAGGTGTTCTCTTCTAGGACCAGGAGAACATGCTAGACAATAATTTATGCTTGACGAGATTGGGCTAATCGACTAAGAAATGCTTGAAAACAACTGCACAATCAATGCAGAGCTTTACATTTGGCAAATACAACAGCTCAACAAGGTAAACAGCTGACACAACCCAAATGGCAACATGAAATGCATATTTAACACAATAGCGCTTGCCGCTTCTGTCACCATGCAAGCAGTGTCCATTTCCAATTGTCCCTCGAGACGTTTGGTCATAGAGAGATGTTATACAGGAAACAGATGAGAGTTCATGACATGCATACCAAAGAAAATCCACATAAACAAATTCCGTCCAACATGTGGAACCGTGGAAAAGTGCCTATTAAAGTGGTGATATGTGTGTGTGTTTGTGGAGGGTGTATTTATGTCTTCTAACCATGACATTACATGCTAAAAGTAAAGGAATGTCATTGTCATACATGCTTTGTCCTTCATTTCCAATCCTTGAAAACATGCCCAGCTACAGGAAAATATTATCTTGCTTGGAAACAGGCAAGAGTTGACAACAGGAAGAGCACCCACCTGTAGATATCTGCCTCAATGAATTTTGTCACACCCATGCAAATCATGGAAAGGTGGACATCAAAAAGACAAAAAAAGCAATATCATACTCTTGACATGAGTTATAATTAATTTTTTACGAAAAAAAAAAAAAAAAAATTAACTCTTATTTTCTTTATCTAGTAAAATTCCCTAAAATATCATTAGCTGATATTTTCCCCATGATCTGGAACACAACTGAAACTGTCATCTGAACACATCAGTAATGAAATATAAATTCTGAACTCTGTCTATCTTGTTGAAATATTTCATGTTGCTAAATAACAAAACAACAGCAGCAGCATAGAGAATCTACAGGCAGACACAGAAATACACTGATAGATATAGCCAACTTTCAAATAACTATGCATACATATACAGAATACTATATTTACAAATACTAATACATGTACATTATGTGTTTAAATGTAGACATGCCAGCATGGAAAACAGATGTTCAAGGAAGATGATGAATTCTAACTTGAAAATCTACACTGACTGTAAGCTGGTACTGAACATATGTAATAATAAACATCTTCATTATGTTAACAATTAGAGACTATAATGTAATAGAACTAAACTACATAGATGTTTAACAACTAGCAGGTAAAGTCAACAACACAAATTGTATAAGAAAAATTCGTTCGATTTTTGACAAATGGTTGCTGAGCAGGAAACAGAAAATAGAAAATTTGGGAAGAAAAACGAATAACACAGGTGACAAAGTGTATTTTAAAATATATAGTAACAGAAAACAGGACTGGGAACAAGGAAGTATAACTGGACGTCTGGGTAATGTGATGTACATGGTAAAAGGACCAAGATATGAACACAGAAGGCATTTAAACCAATTAAAAAAAAGATATACCAAAAACCAAGAGAGGTGAGAAGAACCAGTGGATTTATGGTATAGTTTTGTTTGAGGTCCTAGAATCACAAGCAAAAGCAGAACCGACATGTAGGTCGAAGAGGAAGAGAAAACCTACAGAAATGATGGAAATTAATGCTAAGAGAAAAAGATATACCAGTTTCTCACCGAAGAAATAAAATTGATAAATTTGGGGTTTTAAAAAACTCAAAAGAGGGAGGTGTTGTGTCGACGCCCCCAAGCGATGAAGTAGGCTAGTCCAATATGTAAATATAGACGGAGAAGTCTAGATGTCAGGGTAGTTAAGTACAGGTCATCCAAATGTGCGATATAACAGATGGTAAATAGTAAAGATATACTGAGAAGCAAAAAAGTTTAAATTTGTAGGAATGGTCAATAGTTTATGAACCTAAAGACCAATAAAGCATAAATTTATGTGTAGTTTAACAATGAATATTATTATGTTCAATATAAGAGGATATGTGTAGAAATGAAGGTATACAAAGCAGGTAGGGATGTTCTTACAGGTTGATGGAGGATTGGGACATCAAATAGTCTTGGTAAACAGGAGTTATCAACCGTAACAATAGCTATGAAATATTTACCTGGTCAAACAGCGTATGTAATGAATGCTATGCAATCTAAGTGAAACTGTCAGTATGAAATAAAGGATATAAAACAATGTTATCACAGAAATACATTTATTATAAAATATACTGTTAGTTATAGAAAATATTTTACAGTATATATATGACTATGGTTTATTTCCTATGTGAGTGTGTGTGTATATATATATATATATATATACATACAGTGAGTAAAAATTACTTCACAACAGATATCACAAAGGGTCTCTCTTTCTCCTCAGTAAATATATTTGTTTCAAAATAAACTACTACTTTGTGACGACGCTTTATAACAGAAATCTCAGTGTTATGGTCTTTCTCCTGTATGAATACGTATGTGGGACGATAAACGACCCCTAGTCGAAAATGTTTCATCACAGATATCACAGTGGTATGCTTTCTCTTCTGTACGAATACATTTGTGTCGAGCTAAATTATGATTCGTAGAAAACATTTTACCACAAATATCACAATGGTGTGGTCTTTCTCCTGTATGAGTATGTTTGTGTTGAAATAAATGTGCACTTTGAGTGAAACTCTTACCACAGATATCACAAGAGTAGGGTCTTTCTCCAGTATGAGTACGTTTGTGGGTGGACAAATAACCATTTGAAGAAAATTTTTTCTTGCAAATATCACACTGGTATGGTTTCTCTCCTGTATGAATGCGCTGATGTCGAGATAAACTTCCACTTTGAGAGAATGTTGTGTCACAGATATCACAGTGGTATATTCGTCCTCCTGAGTGAGTATGCTTATGAGAAGACAAATCAGTTCTTTTAGAAAATATTTTATCACAGATATGACAGCGATATTGTCTTTCACCCAAGTGAATACGTTTATGGGAAGATAATTCACTAACTCCAGAAAATGTTTTACCACAAATATCACACTTGTATGGCTTTTCTTTAGTGTGGATGTGTTTGTGGTTAATCAAATGACCACTACTAGAAAATGTCTGACCACAGATATCACAATGGTATGGTCTCTCCCTTGAATGAATATATTTATGAGAAGACAATTGACCACTTCTACAAAATGTTTTACCACAGATATCACAGCGGTATGGTCTTTCTGCTGTTTGAATACATGTGTGAGATGACAAATTGTCCTTTGTTGAAAACTTTTCATCACACATATAACATTGGTATAATTTTTCTCCAGTGTGGATATCTTTGTGGCTAGTTAACAAAGTACTGCTTGTAAATGTCTTTCCACAAACTTCACAGTTATACAGCTTTGAGACTGAGTGAACTGACTGATGCTGAATTAAATCCTTTCTTGTGAATAATTCCCCACATGAATCTGATGAATGGGATTTCACTTCTGTAAGAATACATTCGTGTTGAATGAAATACTGTTCTGAAGAAAACATTTTACCACAAATATCACAATGGAACTGTCTTTCTCCTGTATGAGTATGCTTGTGTTGAAATAAATGTGCACGTTGAGTGAAACTTTTCCCACAGATATCACAAGAGTAGGGTCTTTCTCCAGTGTGAGTACGTTTGTGGGTGGACAAATTACCATTTGAAGAAAATTTTTTCTTGCAAATATCACACTGGTATGGCTTCTCTCCTGTATGAATGCGCTGATGTCGAGATAAACTTCCACTTTGAGAGAATGTTGTGTCACAGATATCACAGTGGTATATTCGTCCTCCTAAGTGTGTATGTTTATGAGAAGACAAATCAGTTCTTTTAGAAAATATTTTATCACAGATATGACAGCGATATTGTCTTTCACCCAAGTGAATACGTTTGTGGGAAGATAATTCACTAATTCTTGAAAATGTTTTACCACAAATATCACAGTTGTATGGCCTTTCTTCAGTGTGGATGCGTTTGTGGTTAATCAAATGACCACTACTAGAAAATGTTTGACCACAGGTATCACAATGGTATGGTCTCTCCTTTGAATGAATATATTTATGAGAAGACAACTGACCACTTACAGAAAAGGTTTTACCACAGATATCACAACAGTATGGTCTTTCTGCTGTTTGAATACATGTGTGAGATGACAAATTGTCCTTTGTTGAAAACTTTTCATCACAGATATAACATTGGTATAATTTTTCTCCAGTGTGGATATCTTTGTGGCTAGTTAACAAAGTTCTGCTTGTAAACATCTTTCCACAAACTTCACAGTTATACAGCTTTGCGACTGAGTGAATTGACTGATGCTGAATTAAATCCTTTCTTGTGAGTAATTCCCCGTGTGAATCACATGAATGCGATTTCTCTTCTGTATTTTCTTCGGTATGATGAGTAGGGAAATCAATAGTTT
>NC_068987.1:24383072-24384444 GCF_001194135.2 Octopus bimaculoides | reverse complement strand
ATATATATATATATATATATATACCGAATAAAAATTACCACTTCCAGAAAATGTTTCACAGAAGATATCACAACGGTATGGTCTCTCTTTCTCCTCAGTAAATATATTTGTGTCAAAACGCTTTATAACGGAAATCTCAATACTATGGTGGTCTTTCTCCTGTATGAATACGTATGTGGGAAGATAAACGCCTCTTAGTAGAAAATGTTTCATCACAGATATCACAGTGGTAGGCTTTCTCTTCTGTATGAATACATTTGTGTCGAGTTAAATTATGATTCGTAGAAAGCATTTTACCACAAATATCACAATGGAACTGTCTTTCTCCTGTATGAATATGCTTGTGTTGAGATAAACATTCACTTCGAGAGAATGTTTTACCACAGATATCACAGCGGTAGGGCCTTTCGCCAGTGTGAGTACGTTTGTGGGCAGACAAATTACCATTTGAAGTAAATTTTTTCTTACAAATATCACACTGGTATGGCTTCTCTCCTGTATGAATGCGCTGATGTCGAGATAAATTTCCACTTCGAGAGAATGTTGTATCACAGATATCACAGTGGTATATTCGTCCTCCTGAGTGTGTATGTTTATGAGAAGACAAATCAGTTCTTTTAGAAAATATTTTATCACAGATATGACAGTGATATTGTCTTTCACCCAAGTGAATACGTTTGTGGGAAGATAATTCACTAATTCTTGAAAATGTTTTACCACAAATATCACAGTTGTATGGCCTTTCTTCAGTGTGGATGCGTTTGTGGTTAATCAAATGACCACTACCAGAAAATGTTTGACCACAGGTATCACAATGGTATGGTCTCTCCTTTGAATGAACATATTTATGAGAAGACAACTGACCACTTCCAGAAAAGGTTTTACCACAGATATCACAACAGTATGGTCTTTCTGCTGTTTGAATACATGTGTGAGATGACAAATTGTCCTTTGTTGAAAACTTTTCATCACAGATATAACATTGGTATAATCTTTCTCTAGTGTGGATATCTTTGTGGCTAGTTAACAAAGTTCTGCTTGTAAACATCTTTCCACAAACTTCACAGTTATACAGCTTTGCGACTGAGTGAATTGACTGATGCTGAATAAAATCTTTTCTTGTGAGTAATTCCCCATGTGAATCACATGAATGCGATTTCTCCTCTGTATTTTCCTCGGTATGATGAGTAGGGAAATCAATAGTTTCTGCATTTTTTTCCATATCTTTCAATCTTCTTTTTCTACCTTTAACAAAGTGTGGTATTATTCTTGCTGTTAAAGAATTTCAAATAGATTTATTAGGATTGAATCTAATAATCAATAGCCAATGACCAAAAGATTGCTAAAACCGCCCCACTTAAAGAAATATATC
>NC_068987.1:24380718-24383028 GCF_001194135.2 Octopus bimaculoides | reverse complement strand
CAATTGCAAGAAAGCTTTTCTCATCCATTAAATCAAGTGTTGCTAAAATGGGCTGAACTCAGCTCGATTAAGTTATTTTTAGCCTTCAAAAGTTAATCCTCGTCAGTGAAATACTTTTATTTCAATGTCATCAGATAACCTGAAATAGAAAGGCAACATCATACATTAGGGACAATGAAGTGTTAGTATAAAGATTATTGGAATAACTAGAAATAGCCAAAACATATATGCAAAAGGAAAAGACACAATGAAGTGAATCTTGACATGAAGACACTGAGATGACTACAGGTCACTATAGTTTGGTCTAAAAACATTCTAAAATCATTTAATCTTCCACCTGATCCAAGGAACCAAAGATACATATCTACACCTCAATAACTGCAAAACTGATTACTACATTTACCCCAAACTTTGGTTGTTAATTTTAGTCTACATCACTTGTTCTAATATCTTCCCTATTATCTACACCATAATAGATCTAAAACAAATTACTTCACACATTGATTGAAAAAGACAAACAGTATATAGCTCTGTGGTTCAGAAGTTTATTTCAAACTCACAAGGTCTTGGATTCACTTCCATTGCATGACGTCTTTGGTTCACTCCTATTAGACAACTATTTGGGCAAGCGAATGGAAACTGAAAGAAGCCAGTTGCATATTTGTGTGTGAGTGTCTATATATCATCCCCTCTGTTGAGATTATATGATTGTTAACAGGCATCATTCTCACACGAGTGAACTTCGTTTCACATCGTCAGTGAATGACATGTTTGGCTATGGGGAAATATGACTGCTTGGAAAGAGATGGTTTGCAACAGTAACAATATCTGGCAGGTAATCTTTCTGTATCTGGTGATTAAAGAAGTAAATAAAAATGAAAGGTGAAATAAATAAGTCAACTTACTATTAAACAACGTAGACATTGGCTTTAGCCACCAAAAAGTGAACAAAAAATCTTTTTCTTTGGTTCCACTGGGTTTTGTTGAAGTCGTATATCACAAACATCACGGCAAAAATTACACAAATCTACTACAGTAGTCGGGTTGTTAATGAACACTCATTCATAATATCTTCTTGCGACATAACGCGTGCCCTGCAATAAATGAGCAACACGATATTGTAGAGTGAAATATGGCTTCTTTCGAAGAATTAACAGTGACGAATTGATTTCTTCCTTTTACAGAGCTTACAGACATAGATTTTTACATTCATACAGTCACCACGTGTAGTGAGGCCACATAGTGAATTACAATTTTCGCAAGTTTACATATTCATAATTAGTCGACGCCGTGCCAACCACTGAAGAATCTTGTCTTCTGCTTTGCTTAATCGAGTGATGTTCCAGGATTCTTCCAAAATTGACTCAGGGTTGTGGACTTCAAGTTTAGGAACAATGAATTGAGGTGCAGCTGGTCTTCCACGTGCCATTTCGATCGATTCGAAAGTAAAGCGAGTCTAACGATTTGTGCAATAGCAGCGAAGTACAGAAATGTATGTGATATAAAGCTTTGAAGCGTGTGTGTGTGTGTGTGTGTGTGTGTATGTCTGTTTGGTTACGTCCTTAAATATTAGAAATTTGCAGAAATTTAAATTAATTACGGTGTTAAGATGAAATACACAAGAAAGAAGTAAAAAGAAAAGATCTTGTAGGAAACAGAAGTAGTAGAGGAAGTAGAAATGTAAATATAAAAGAGATTTTTCAATAAAATAACATGTAAATTATACATAAATCATACTTACATAAAAATGTAGTTATAAGATGAGATAATTGAAGTGGTGAAACTTGAAATTGATGAAGGTATTGATAAATTAGACAGAACCTTTTACTTCATACAGGATATCTCTATTGTCTTAATCTGCTTAAAGAATTATCTCTTAAGTTAATTACAAGCGGTACTTAATTATTACTAACATAGTGTAAATATGTATAAAGAAATAATAATATATCTACAATATAAATGGACATACAACAAAGTCAGGAATAAAACGGAAGTGCTCTTGATCGCATCGGAATAAAACTACCTCTTATCAATAAAGAGTTATTATAAATATTTTGTTTCGCTTCAACGATTTCGTTCAGATCTATGAGCAATTGAATTGGGTTTGCTTTTTCAGGAAGAACGACTGAGTGAAGTGAATAATGGTGGAGTTACACTAATGTAAAGAAAATGGACGACGAGATGAACAGAGTCGGAAAAGTCTGTGAAAAGATAGCATGCGTGTGAGCTTGAAGTTTGCCGGCCGAAGTGAGATTGGGGGTGGGATGGATGTGACAGCAGTACATTATTTTGGGACCCAACTGAGTTTTC
>NC_068987.1:24376340-24380298 GCF_001194135.2 Octopus bimaculoides | reverse complement strand
TTCCCAAATAACTTTTAGGAAAATGGGGTTTTTTGAAATAAAATTTTATATAATACCTTTCAAACGGCATAGATTACGATTATAAAGAAATTTGTGGGGAACATCTTTTCCGAGGGCGTGGGGAGAGGACTTTCGAAGAGAAAGAAATTCATAAATTATTTTTTGCTTGAGTGTAATGGAAAAAAGTTTGAAAAAAACTTGGATTAATTTTTTTTTTTTTTGAAGTAAAATAAAGAAGTACATATTCACATAAGACGTGCCTCGCCTGTCTCCTCTCTTGGTTCATTCTCCTTGCATTCATATTTTTTCCATCGTCTTGGCTCAACAGGCTTCACCGTTTGTTTTTACTGTCTTGTTGTTTCACCCTCCGCAAAAATTCCAAAATTTTATTTAATTTGCTTTGCGGGAAGGACTGTTTCAACGAAGTCGAGCATTGTCCTTACCTTCGAAACGCGGAGTAGATGGGACAGGGACAACTGAAGAAAGTTCGTTTTCTGTTTTCATTTTTATGCTTTCGTTTCTCATTGTGTTTAACGTTTTTTTTTAATGTCCTGTACACATATATGCATGTATATATACATATATACGTATATATTATTTGTATTAAGTATATATACATATACACATACATGTATATATATATATATATACATACACACACCTACAAACACATACATCAAACAGAAACAAACACATAAAACATAAACATGCACGTACAAGTACATGCACACATACATACACACACATATATATATATATATATACATACATACACACACATTAAAGTGATGATGATATGTGTGTGTGTGTTTGTGCACGGTGTATTTGTGCCCACTAACCATGACATTATATGCTAATAGTAAATGAGTGTAATTGTCATACATGCTTTGTCCTTCATTTCCAATCCTTGGAAACATGCTCAGCTATAGGGAAATATCATCTTGCTTGTGAACAGGCAAGAGTTGACAAGAGAAAGGGCATCCACCTGTAGAAATCTGCCTCAATGAATTTTGTCACACCCATGCAAATCATGGAAAGGTAGACATCAAAACACTATGATGAAAGAAACAATATCACAAACTTGACATGAGGTATTAATTTGTAATGAAAAAATACAAATTTAACTCTTATTTCCTTTATCTAGTAAAATTACCTAAAATATCATTAGCTGACATACTTCAAATATTTTCCCCATGTTCACTGGAAGAGCAGCCTTTCAAGTGTACCAGATAGATGGAAGAGCATTGTAGAAAATGAAGGAGAGTATATTTTAGATTAAAAAAGAACACTGTGTATCTTAATTTTGAGAAATAAAAAAAGGAATTTTTTAAAAAAAGCATTGTTTATGGGATGACCCAATTTTTGTTTTGAAAGTATTCTCTACAATACTAACATATTTTGTCAAGAATGTTGACAATGCAACTGGAGAAACTGTTGAATGGAAACAATTACAATATCAACTACATGAATAACAAACCTAGATAGAGTTAACACACAATTAATGTTATAATAAATTTATTTAAAAAATTAGATATGTCTCATCTCCCAATACCAGTTCCATGTTATACTACTTCTAATATAAACCAATTCTATAACAGTCATATCAAAACACTGGTGAAATATATGCCTTACTATATATTGAATTAGCTTTGAGTATGTTATAATTGTCTATATTCTCCCTTGATATTTTCTAATCTATCCAAGGACAATTAAAATATTCTGAATATTCCATTGATTTAATGAAATAAACAATTATAGATGTTGTGCTGAAGGTCATTTGCTTTCAATCTTTTTCATTAGTTTTGAACTTATACATGCACAACTTATTTCATCTCCTTACAATGTACACATAAAATTATCTATAGATGATATGACAATGACCACCTGTTGCAGTTCCTAACATATAACCATCTTGCCTGCACAAGAACACATAACTCTAGACTTTTTATCATCCAGTTTAGTGGTATATTTTTGGCAATAGACAAGATGGTAAAAAGATGTCCCACACAACCAGAGATATAGTCCCCTCACAATTTTATTTGCCACCAGTGTGACATGGACAGCTCCGAAGTTATTCAAAAAACTACATTGATATTAAGTAATATCTCGTGTGTTATGTGGTCAGACTATGTCAAATATCATAGGAATCCATTTGATCCCATCTCATACCATTCTTACATTCACATCACTAATGAATTCTATCCCTTCATTAATGCTGTCTATCCACATCTCTTTCAATTTATTTTTCTTTCTAATAATACTGTAACACATTTCTTATATCTCCAAGTCACTGAGATTTCTTCTTTTGATGGTAAATAGTAAAGATATACTAAGTTGCCACAAAGTTTAAATTTGAAGGAATGGTCAATAGTTAACAAACCTAAAGACCAATAAAGCATAAATTTATGTATAGTTTAATAGTGGATATTATTATGTTCGACATAAGAGGATATGCGTAGAAATGCAGGTGTACAAAGAAGGAAGGGATGTTCTTGCAGGTTGATAGAGGACTGGGACATCAAAGTCTTGGTAAACTGGAGTTATCAATAGTAACAATAAGTATGAAACATTCACCTGGACAAACACTGTATGTAATGAATATAATGCAGACTAAATTAAATTGCCAGTATGAAATAAAGGATATAAAAACATTGTTATGATAGTGGTCTGTTAAAGAAATACATTTATTATAAAACATTGCTGCTTATAGAAAATATTTTACCATATATACACACATATATATGTGAGTATGCTTTATTTCCTATGTGAGTATGTATATATATATATATATATATATATATATATATATATATACTGATAAAAATTACCACTTCCAGAAAATGTTCCACAGAAGATATCACAACGGTATGGTCTCTCTTTCTCCTCAGTAAATATATTTGTGTCAAAACGCTTTATAACAGAAATCTCAGTGTTGTGATGGTCTTTCTCCTGTATGAATACGTATGTGGGAAGATAAACGACCCTTAGTAGAAAATGTTTCATCACAGATATCACAGTGGTAGGCTTTCTCTTCTGTATGAATACATTTGTGTCGAGTTAAATTATGATCCGTAGAAAACATTTTACCACAAATATCACAATGGAACTGTCTTTCTCCTGTATGAATATGCTTGTGTTGAGATAAACATTCACTTCGAGAGAATGTCTTACCACAGATATCACAGCGGTAGGGTCTTTCGCCAGTGTGAGTACGTTTGTGGGCAGACAAATTAACATTTGAAGAAAATTTTTTCTTGCAAATATCACATTGGTATGGCTTCTCTCCTGTATGAATGCGCTGATGTCGAAATAAATTTCCACTTCGAGAGAATGTTGTATCACAGATATCACAGTGGTATATTCGTCCTCCTGAGTGAATATGCTTATGAGAAGACAAATCAGTACTTTTAGAAAATATTTTATTACAGATGTGACAGCGATATTGTCTTTCATCTAAGTGAATACGTTTGTGGGAAGATAATTCACTAATTCTAGAAAATGTTTCACCACAAATATCACAGTTGTATGGCCTTTCTCCAGTGTGGATACGTTTGTGTTTAATCAAATGACCACTTCTAGAAAATGTTTTACCACAGATATCACAACAGTATGGCCTTTCTGCTGTTTGAATACATGTGTGAGATAACAAATTGTCCTTTGTTGAAAACTTTTCATCACACATATAACATTGGTATAATTTTTCTCCGGTGTGGATATCTTTGTGGCTAGTTAACAAAGTACTGCTTGTAAATGTCTTTCCACAAACTTCACAGTTATACAGTTTGGAGACTGAGTGAATTGACTGATGCCGAATTAAATCCTTACTTGTGAATAATTCCCCACATAAATCATGTAAATATGATTTCTCTTCTCTATTTCCCTCTGTATGTGTAGCGGAATCAATAATTTCAGCATTTTCTTCCATATCTTTTAAACTTTTTTTTTTTATATCGTTAAC
>NC_068987.1:24374998-24376240 GCF_001194135.2 Octopus bimaculoides | reverse complement strand
GAAAATGTTTCACTGCAGATATCACAACGGTATGGTCTTTCTTTCTCTTCAGTAAATATATTTGTATCAAAATAAACTACTACTTTGTGACAATGCTTTATAACAGAAATCTCAGTGCTATGATGGTCTTTCTCCTGTATGAATACGTATGTGGGAAGATAAACGACCCCTAGTCGAAAATGTTTCATCACAGATATCACAGTGGTATGCTTTCTCTTTTGTATGAATACATTTGTGTCGAGTTAAATTACGAGTAGTAGAAAATGCTTTACCACAAATATCACAATGGTATGGTCTTACTCCTGTATGAATACATTTGTGCTGAGATAAACACCCACTTTGAGTGAATGTTTTACCACAGATATCACAACGGTAGGGTCTTTCGCCAGTATGAGTACGTTTGTGGGTGGACAGAGAACTGCTAGTAGAAAATTTTTTCTTGCAAATATCACACTGGTATGGCTTCTCTCCTGTATGAATACGCTTATGTTGAGATAAACTTCCGCTTTGAGAGAATGTTGTATCACAGATATCACAGTGGTATATTTGTCCTCCCGAGTTAATATGTTTATGAGAAGACAAATCAGTTCTGTTAGAAAATATTTTATCACAGCTATGACAGTGATATTGTCTTTCACCCAAGTGAATACGTTTGTGGGAAGATAATTCACTAACTCTAGAAAATGTTTTACCACAAATATCACAATTGTATGGCCTTTCTCCAGTGTGGATGCGTTTGTGGTTAATCAAATGACCACTTCTAGAAAATGGTTGACCACAGATATCACAATGGTATGGTGTCTCTCTTGAATGAATATATTTATGAGAAGACAACTGACCACTTTTACAAAATGTTTTACCACATATATCACAACAGTATGGTCTTTCTGCTGTTTGAATACATGTGTGAGATGACAAATTGTCCTTTGTTGAAAACTTTTCATCACAGATATAACATTGGTATAATTTTTCTCCAGTGTGGATATCTTTGTGGCTAGTTAACAAAGTACTGCTTGTAAATGTCTTTCCACAAACTTCACAGTTATACAGCTTTGTGACTGAGTGAATTGACTGATGCCGAATTAAATTCTTTCTTGTGAATAATTCTCCACATAAATCATGTGATTTCTCTTCTATATTTTCCTCATTGTAAGTAAGGGAATCAATAGTTTCAGGCTCTGCATTTTTTTCCATATCTTTTAATCTTTTTTTCTTATATCTTTAACAAAGTGTGGTAATATT
>NC_068987.1:24349778-24374856 GCF_001194135.2 Octopus bimaculoides | reverse complement strand
CCACTTATAAAATATATATCCAGGGTACAAGACATCTTCAAAGTTTAATCTGTACATAGAATCTTTCAATAAATAACAGAGGAAGGATTTTTGCACATAATCACAATTCCAAGGAAGTTTTTCTCATCCATTAAGTCAAGAGTTGCCAAAATGGGCTGACCTCAGCTTCATTAAATTATCCTTAATGTTAAAAGGTTGATTCTCATCAGTGAAATATTTTTATTTCAATGTCATCAGATAAGCTGAAAAAGAAAGACAACATAATACATTAGGGACAATGAAATGTTAACATAAAGGTTATTGGAATAACTTAGAAACAGTCAAAACATATATACAAAGGGAAAAGACACATTGATGTGAAACTGGTATGAAGACACTCAGAGATGAACACAGATCATTATAATTTGGTCTATAAACATTCTAACGAAGCAAAAATACACATCTACACTATAATAGATACAAAACTGGTATTTAACTTGGTCCCAACTTTGGTTGTTGGCCTCCTCAATCTACACCACTTTTCCTTGTGTCTTCTCTAGTATCTACACCATAATAGGTCTAAAACAGATTACTTCACTTGGACTAAACTTTAATAGACTGTCTTTTCAGATATATCTAAATCAATCTTAGCAAACAAAAACATGATTACCTTACATTGGACTGGAAAGAAAGATGTGGATATTGAAATATCCTTCTGCTAAACACAGTTTCAAAGAGGTTCTAGGCAAGCTATTTGGGAAGGAGTAGGAGATAGAGATCTATAATACAGAATATGCACAAGTTGTGCTGAAAGCTTCATAATATGTCTGTGGCTTGAGCAATATTCTATCCAGAGGAAAGACAACAGTAGAATATTATGTATACAGGGCCACAAAAGCTCTAAGACAGGTTTGGAAAGACTGGAAGAAAATGAGACAGTGAAGAGCAATATAATTGTAGATGAAGAGAAGTTGAAAGGAGGAGGTTTGCTACTGTTCTGTGACAAGAAAATCATAAGCAAAATGCTTGATAGTGCTGGGGTTAAACAAGATGCTGGAGAAAAGTAAGTTTGAAATGACAGTAGCATACTGCTACTGAAAAAAACAATCTGCTTTGAAATGTTACTATGTGAAGCTACTGAATGCAGAAAATGTCTACAAGAGAGAATTACATCATGTATACCTAACAGAGGGACCAGCCATTAAAATAGACATATATAGTGAAAATGCCATTTTCAGTATGAAGATCAATATCACCCACAGTTGGAAAGGTACAGGAAAATTTCATTGGATCAAACTTCTTTCTAAATCTGGATCTTAATATGGGCTACCATACAGCTTCTCAATTGCACCAACTAATTATACTGCTATAAGAGGTTGTTTCTGGAAATTCTCTCTGTAGTTGAAGAATTCCAGGAACTCATCAGTAAGCTTTAAATCTCAACATAACAAATAACACTGGAGCTGACATTCTAGTCTATGGTGACCTAGAAGATAGTATTACAGCTGATATTCTAATCTATGGTAGAAAATAAAACAAAAAAAAAGCACCATACTATAACATTGATTTGATTTTTAACAATATTGGATATATATTCACATTAAACCAAACAAAATGTGTGATTTCAAGAGTTTACTACCTATTAATCATAGTAGATGTGGTGCCACATTGGCCAGAGATATTTGCCATGAAATTGACTGCAACTCAAAATTTGATGGAATTAGTTTTTGCATCTTTGGGGAATTCTCTAAAGAACAGTTTTTGACAAAGGCCCAGAGTTTCTAAAATACAAGATTTAAAGCATCTTGAGAACAATACCAGAATAACATCAAAGAGTTCCATCCTAGCCTTCTCAAGCAAATGTTCTAATCGAAAGATTCAATTGAATCACTGATAAAAATCACAAATTTTGCATTTGTTCTACCACTGCTTGACAACAGAATAAGTATCAGACTTAAAATTCTACTCATCAACTGCATCTTACCCAATTAATTTCCTCATCCTGAAATTTCTGCACCTCAACAAATATTGTGTGTAGTTGAGAATACACGCACATACAGAATGTGAGAACTTGCTTTTCTCATTAAAAATCATAAATGTTCGTTTAAATCCATGAAAGTCCATTAATTTGGAACTACTCACCCCCACACCGCTCTAGCTATGGCGATTGCCATTACAATTACTCATACATTTCTTATAAGCTGAAAATTTAGCAATTTTTTTTTTTCAACACTTACACAAAATGATACATGTAAGGGGGCTAATGCAATTTCGTATCTCTCCTTGAAAAAATGCATTTTTTTGAAAAGTTGTTTTACATACCTACGTTTTAGATGTCAGAGACTACGAATATGCAAAAAAAAAAAAAAAAAAAAAAAAAAATTCAACACCCTCACTCCCATTTAAAATTTGTAACTTTTTCGAAATTTTTTCCCCTACGTTTTAGATGACGAAAATTCCGGATATGCAAGAAACTACGTTTTGAAACTTTTAAATTCAATAAGCATATAGATAGGTGTATAAAGAGATAGATAAATGTCTTTCTGGGGCTAAAAACAACAGTAACATCGTCTTCTATAGGACCACCACATTTAGTTTAGACAAATATATTTTATGAATAAACATAGGGTTAAATAGACAGACAAATAAATAAATGGATGAAAAAGTTCAAAATTTTAAATTCGGGGAGGGGTGAAATTTGAGCCCCTTATTAAACTTTATAACATTAATTATTAAATATTAATGTTTGTTTTTCATAAAATGGCTCACATGGGGATGTGGTGTATATTTAATTTACATTATATTATTATTTACCATTATTTAAGGCAAACACAAGTAAAATCAAATTCTTTTCACTTTAATGTTTTTGTCTGTATTTAATTTCGATTTGCATATGTTCGTCAATTCGCTACGATCTCTTTAAAGTAAGAAAACTGAAAGATTTTAATTTGGGGAGGGGGCGAAATTTTTTTTTTGCATATAAGTAATCTCCGACATCTTTTTCAAGAAAATACATTTTTCAAAGAGGTGCGAAACTGCATTAGCCCCGAAAAACAAGTTATTTCTCATTCTCGGCGGCGGTGGAGGAAACTTCAATGAAAAATCAAAGAGTCCGTCCTGAAGGCCCCGGGGTGGGGCGGAAGGGGATGGATTAAAAATTTGGTAATTTTTCAGATTAATACCCGCACGAGGGTGTTAGGGTTAGGGTCAGGGACGGAATTCCCTAACCCCAAAACTAACCCTGACCCTAAAACCCTAGTGAAGATCGTGCGGGTGTTAATCTGAAAAAATACCAAAAATTTTCCAAATTTTTTTTATAAAAGGCTATCCTCTTTTATTTTGAAGCGTGTGACGAAAAAAAATGTCATAATCTGGAGAAGGTACAGCAAAATCAAAAAGTTCTCGAGTTTAACGACACACTTCGCCGAAAACCCTATGTTCAGGTAGCATTCGACTCCGGCTGTATTTCCTGCTTGAAAATACAGTTTCGTCTATTTCAACAATTTTATCGGGACCGCTAATCTTCAATGGATCTAGTAAATAATTTCTACGGTCTACTGAAATGGTAACCTCCCCCTGGCAAGCATTCGTATTCCCCTTCCTCTTTACAAAAGCTAGTAGTTGTCAATTCTTTCACCCAGCAGCATGTGTACACAACAATACACTGGCGTTGCCATGACAACAAATAGTTTCAACTTCTGCTTTAAGGACACTTGCTAAAAACATGTAACCATAAATGCCTCTAACTTCTTTATAATATTTCGAAAAAACGAATTCGCTTTTCGTCATCAGCAAGTAAAACTACATCAAAATTACATTTTTTGAAAACTTTCAGATTAAAATCTGTAGCTGGAAGAAAGTAAAAAACCCAATAAAACATTACATGAAATACTGACAACATCTCGGACATGCGACTGTGTCTTGAAAAATATCAACAACCAAGAAAGTAGTAACCAAACTTTAATCGCATTTTGTCGGCAACAAAAGGACGAGGGGCGAGGCGGTAGATTTGGGTCACATCTTTACAACTTTTCAAGTAAATAAAGTTTTATAAAAGACGAAACAAAGAGGGAACAACGAAAAACTACACGATCGAGGGAGTGGATATGGGATAAAAATATGGCGAAGGAAAAGAATATGTACACCCGGTTAGGGTTTTTGTTACGCCGAAAACCGGTGGTGTACGTATTCTTTACCTCGGCCAAAAATATGGAGCAAAAATAATGAAGGAAGAGGTTGAACGAATTAAAATAAATATTACGAATTTCCTGAAATTTAGATTAATTACCGTATTTAGATGAAGTACATGAGAGAAAGAAGTAACTATGAAGAAACAAAAGAAAATAGGATCTTGAAGAGAACAGAAGTTATGTAAGAGAAGAAGAAATGTAAGAATACAAGAGAGACTTTTTTCAATACAAAATGTGTAAAATTAATAAATGATACTTGCATGGAAACGTAGTTATTGATGAAATAATGTGAGATGTTCTGAAGTAGAGATTTGAAATTAATGAGGTCATCGATTGGGCAGAATTTTTAACTGCTTTTTATTGAATATCCCTATTGTGTTCGACTGGTTAATGAACAATCATTGAAGTTAATTACAGGCGGTAATTAATTATTACTAACACTGTAAATACGGGCAAAGAAATAATATATAAACAGTGTAAGGGCACATGCCTCAGAAAATTACAAGCATAACGGAAGTAGCATTCGTTGTGTAGGAATAACCTACCTCTAATCAATAGAGAATTCTTTAAAGTCTCTTGATTCCCGGAAAATTATTAGTTTATGTTTTATAACTTTGGTTTCCTGTGTATTCACATTACCCTTGCGATTTCGGTAAAACGGTAAATTATAATGCTTAGAACCCGTGATATGTTCATGACATTAAATTAGTGAAATAATCAGAATTGTAAAGTAATTTTAAAAGGCGAAAAAAAAAAAAGAAAGAAAAATGGATTTTTAGACATCCCGTAACATTGTTATGATGCCTTTAAAAAAACACTTTGAACATCAGAGATTGTAAGTCTGCAATTTTTTTTATCAATAAAAACATTTCGCGATATCTTAAAACTTTTCTCTCAGTTTGAGTATTGACGACGTTACTAACATCTGAGCCAGCCTGGGTTTGAATGTGTTGTATCTCGACGACGCTTGTGTGTGTGGGGTCATCCTGATAAGGTCCTTGTAACTGCGAGGACGATGATTGACTAACTTTTTTGCTTCTTCAAAATATCGATTTTCTGGGAACTGCCCTGAGACACATCTAGATGAATAGTTTTGGTGAGTGACCATATCTTGAATGTCTTGCAGCTGACTTGGCAGAAGCCCATAAGATTATCCACTATCTTTCCAAAAACTTCGGCCACCTTTTTGAATTCAATACTTATACTGCTTATAAAATGAAAAACAGAAAGACAAAGATCCTTCCACTGAGTGGTATTGAAGAACGCGGTTTTGTGCCAAGTGGTGAGAGGTTAGAGTAAATCAGAGGGACAAAAATAGATGTCTTCCTGTAGAGGAGATACATGGTTACCCAGTCAGAAGTCAGAGGGAAAGAGAGAGAGATGTACCAGGGTGCACTCTTAAGATACAAGGAGGTCAATATAAATAGAATGGTAGAGGATTGCCTAGGATGCATGAGCAGGGAGTTCACATAAGTGCAAAGAGGGAGATGGGAGGGAATGCAGTAAGTGGTGAAACACAGATACAGTGATGATACAGCTGGCAAGAGGGAGAATGAGAGAGAGATGATAGCATGGTTTTGGGCTGCAAGGGTGGAGAGGAAGAGATAAGCATAGTAAATAAATAAGAGATGTAGTTTGGTTCATTGGGATAGAGTGTGTGAATTAATGTTACATGTGGATGGAATACATAGCACTTCCAGAACTCAGTTTTGCTGAAATGGGGGTCTTTTCAAGAAGCTCATATCATCAAACATCTCAGTCCATTGTCATCTTTGTGACACCCAGCATCTTGACATCAGATCTCACTGTTTCATTCCATGTCTTCCTGGATCTCCCTCTTCCACAGGTGCCATTCACTTTGAGCAATTGGCACTACTTTATACACTTGTTTTCATTCATGCACATGTCCAAACCATCACAGTCTTCTCTCTTGCATGCTACGTCTAATTCCTTTTATGCCCAACTTTTCTCACCAAATTTGCACTTTGTTGCACATATTGCTCATCCATTGAAGCATACTAGCTTCATTTCTCTCCAGTCTATGCATATCAGCTGTATTCAGGGCCCACAGCTCTCTATCTGGAGCATAGCTGTTCATATGCAAGCATCATACAGTCTGCCTTTCACTTTGAGAGAGAGGCCTTGTTGCTATTCTTATTCTAGCAACAATACTTTCAGAGTGTGCTATGAAAATATATAAAGTATAAGTTCAGACATTCCTGCACTCTTGTAATGAATGTTCAGGTCACTTAAGTACACAGGTATGTTGATTTTATTGTTAATGTGTAAACACCTTAAGATCCGCATGATTATATGTTCATCCCAGGAAACTATATGTAGAATCCTGGGAATGCTTTACAAATCTTCACTATACCATCACTAATCAACTGAATTTGGAATATGCCAGTCAATTTGCTGTTCTTTCTTAGAAAACTGCAGTATTTCAAGTCTATTAGGCAAATATATCACATAACCCAGTGCACTTAAGGCAATATGTGCAAATGAAAAGTCAGATCATTCCTGAACATTAACTGGTGACATGTAACCTTGGACAATTTGTTGCATGGTCAGGTTGTCTGATTAAGCTGGCAATTCCACTCAGCCTGCTTAGTGAGAAGGGAAATTTCTGGACACTCTGCAGAATATAAGAACAAAATCTTGTTAGAGGACAGATGACCTCAGGAGAATCAACAGCCACCAATAATGTGCATATTGCATGTGATTTCATGAGCATTTACATGTCTATGTATATACATGGGGAAAAGATGCTCTGACATGGAACATGTGGTTATTGAGCACTTTTATCAGAGATGTTCAAGACATATTCCAAAAGTCAGCTGGTCAACAGAGATTTTGAAGGAAGCCAAAGTCTTGAGCATTGAGATAACAATACTCAGGCACTGTTTTCAATGGACAAGACATCTTGTATGACTAACTGATTAAAGTATCATAAACAAATGCTGTATGGTGAGTTTGTACATAGAAAACAGCCTTAGCATAAACAAAGGCTGCAATTTAAGGACTGCATAAATTTCTGCTTGGAAGTATTGGAAGTGAGATTAATTGGTTCGGCAAGAAGTAGCTATCACATCTCTTTCAAATCACACCCTTTTCTTACGTTACTTTGACACAATAACCCAGATGATGCCATGTATTCTATTAAAGTTTTAACATCTACATTTATATTATAGCCAACAGCAAAGATTTGTATCATTTGAGCACACTACTGATTAGGGTTATATATTAAGGATTAACCAGAAAAGGAGGCGTGGAGCAACATGAATGATTGAAAGGTTGATTTTTATGAATATATGGGATGTTGCACTCTTCTTGCTCTCCAAAAACAACTTTTAATAACAAAACTGAATAAGATTCAAATGGCAGCAGAAACTGGATCAATAGCTATAAACAACAAAACTGAAGACAGATTGATAAATTTATTATTCTATACAAGTATGTCTAGACTTATTCTAAAATAATTTTGTGGTTATCATATCTAGAGAGAGAATATGCATCAATTAACTGAAGGATTCTTCTACACCACTAGATGATATACTCTGGAGTGTATGTTTGTATATAAATAAACACTAGAGTGAGTGATAAACAGTTTAACAGTGTACTGCCACTTCTCCTCCTGACACATATAATCAAAACTTATAATCATCATTGACTACACCTATGTACATCATTCAATTTTGTCTGTCTCTCAACCATTTGTTGCACCCCTTTCACACTCCAGTCCTGTCCCTTTTCTTTTACATTTATTTTCTTGTACCTTGGGGATATGCTCTGATACTTCATCTTATTTCTCTTCTTTCCAGCTGTAGTAGTCATGTAGCTCCTCTTGTCTCCTTATCACACTTTAACTTCTCAACACCTGGTGTAAAGCCACCCTCCCCCAATACTGCCACTGTACTCATGTTTTCTCAGTTGACAACCCCACTAGTGCTGGTGCCATAAAGAAGGCATCCAGCCATAGAAGCCATTCCAAAGTAGACACTGGAGCTTAACACGGTCCTCTGGCTTGTCAGATCCTGTCAAATCATCTAGCTCATGTGAACATGGAAGACAGGCAGTAAACAATGATGATGGTGATAATATTCTTCCACAGTTCACAATTTGCATATCTTTGAATACATCTTCAGGCCTTTGCACTGACATTTCGCTTTTGTATAATAGGTGCAGGCATGGCTGTGTGGTTAAGTTCACTTCCAAACCACAGTATAGTACCTTCAGTTAGTGTCTTTTAATATAGCCCTGAGTTAATCTAAGTTTTGTGAATATATGGTAAACAGCAACCAAAAGAAACTTGTCATGTGATCATCATCGTCATTTAATGTCTGTTCTTCATGCTGGCATGGGTTGGACCGTATATATATATATATATATATATATATATATATATACACACACACATATATATATAGGCACAGATGTGATTGTCTACTAAGATGTTCACTTCCAAAACATGGCTACAGCTTCAGTCCAACTGCATGTCACTTTGGCAGGTGTCTTCTACCATAGCCCTGGGTCAACCTAAACCTTGTGAGTGGACTTGGCAGGCAGAAACTGAATGAAGCCCACCAAGTGTGTTGTGGGCTTCATTCATATATATATTTATATTTATACATATTTGAGTGTACCCCTGTTACTGTCTTGTTTTGATAGTACAGGATAGTTGCAAGTATGCTATTGTTATGCAAGCAGTATACTTCATTCCCAATCGTTGAAAACATACCCAGCCATGGGGAATTATCTTGCTTGGAAACAGATGAGGTTTGAACAACAGGAAGGGGCATTCAATTGTACAAAATCTGCCTCAATGAATTCCCCCTCACCCATGCAGATCATGGAAAGGTGGATGTCAAAAGACAATGATTAAGAAATATCACACATTTCACACGAGTCATAGCTAGTCCTTTCGAAAAACAAATTTAACTCTTATTTCCCTTATCTCATCAAATTTTTTTAAATATCATTAGGTGATATTCAAATATTGTCCACTTGATCACTTTAGAAATGGTCTGGAACACAACTGAAACTGTCATCAGAACACAACAGTAATAAAATGTAAATGATGAACTCTGTCTATCTTGTTAAAATATTTTATGTTGCTAAAAAACAAAACAAGAACACCAGCAGCATAGAGAAATGTACAAGCAGGCATACAAATACATTGACAAATATAGCCAACTTTCACACATACACAGAACACTATATTTACAAACTCTAACATGGACACACATGCACATTTTGTGTTGAAGTATAAAGTATTTCTCAGTAATTCTAACTTTAAAATCTACACTGGTAGTGAATATATGTAACAATAAACATCTTTATTATGTCAACAATTAGAGAAAACTCTGTAATAAAACTAAATTACATAGATGTGTAACAACTAGCAAGTGAAGTCAACAACAACTAAATTGTATAAACTGATATTCCACAACAAAATATGAACAAGAAGACAGCTATATGCTTGGAAGTATTTTCTATAATATTGGCATGTTTTGTTAGGAATGTTGACAATGAAATTGGACAAACTGTTGAATGGAAACAATACCAACTATACAAATAACAAACCAAGATAGAGTTAACACATAATGTAATGATAATGAAATTATTAATAAGTTACAGATATGTCATCTATTGCCATTTCTATGTTATAGTACCTCTAATATAAACCAGTAATATGGTTGTGATACCAAGAGGCTGGTGAGATATTTCTTACTATATATTGAATTAGCTTTGATCATATTGTCATTGTGTATGTTCTCCTTTGATACATTGTAATTTATCCAAAGAGGACTAAAATATTCTAAATATCTGGCAACTGGGAATTCCTGTGGGACAGCTTGCTGAGTGCCACAGACCAAATCTGCAGCTGGTGCAAAGTCCCTACCAGACCTAGGGTGACGTGGTGGTAGCAGGGAACTATATCAGGTAGCTAGGAGGGAAGCTAGAAAATAGATGTATTTAGCCAGGGGAGAAGCAGAGAGAAGAAAGTTTGCCAATGTTTTGCGTTGTGAGGACCAGAGGCCTGAAGTGTTCTGGATTGCAAGACAGTGTATCAGAAAATTGTGTTCACATGAATGATGGGTTACTGGCAGTTATAAAAGGCTACTAAATGTAGAGTCTGCCGAGTGTGGATCTAACAGAGAGATCAGCAATCCAAATAGACAATAGCACGGTAGACAATGCTATCAAGGATATAAAGACAGGGTAAGACCCTGGCTTGTCTGGAATAACCACTGAGATGCTTAAAATATCTGGCAATGTGGGTTATGGTCTAATCACCCATATAGTCAAATCAGGTTGTACACGAAGGAGTCATATCCAATGACTGGTGTTGCAGCACCATAGTCAACTGCTACAAAAGTAAAGGTGATGTCTTAGACAGAAATAATTAGAGGTATCAAATAGCTGCATCAGGTGATGAAAGTTACAGAGAGGATCATAGCCCAACTAATTAGGGACAGGCTTAGTCTGGATGAGATGCAGTTTGGTTTTGTGCCAGGGAGAAGCACCACTGATGCTATATTTCTGGTAAGGCAGCTGCAGAATTACCTAGCCAAAGACAAACCTCTGTACTTGGCTTTTGTTGACATGAAGAAAGCCTTTGACAGGGTCCCCCGATCCCTTATCTGGTGGTCAATGTGAAAACTAGGGATAGATGAGTGGTTGATGAGAACTATACAAGCCATGTACAGGGATGCTGTCAGTAACGAGTATAGCGAGGAATTTAGGGTAGAAGTAGGGGTTCACCAAGGATCAGTCCTCAGCTCCCTATTGTTAATCATAGTCTTCCAAGCAATAACAGAGGAATTTAAGATGGGCTGACCCTGAGAGCTCCTGTATGCTGATGACCTTGTACTTATAGCTGAATAACTATCAGGACTAGAAAAGAAGTTTCAGGTGTGGAAGCAAGGTCTAGTAGCAATATCAGAGGAAGGTTAACTGGGAAGATAGGTTTTGTGTGTGGAAGGTGCACAAGTACAATAAACATGAAAAATGTACAGAAAATAGACTAGATCAAATGCCAGCAGGGTAAGCTAGAGGCAGTTGATACCTACTGTTATCTAGGTGACCAAGTCGGTTGCAGAGGTGGTTGCTCCAAGAGTGTAGCTGCAAGAATAAGAATAGGTTGGACTAAGTTCAGAGAGCTCCTACCTCTTTTGGCAACAAAGGGCCTCTGCCTTAGAGTGAAAGACAGAGTGTATGATGCCTGTGTGCAAACAGCTGTGCTGCACAGTAGTGAAACATGGGCTGTGACCACTGAGGACAAGCTTAGGCTTGAAAGAAATGAAGCTAGTATGCTTTGCTGGATGTGCAATGTCAGTATGCATGTATAACAGTGTTTCTTGAGAGAAAAGTTGGGCATAAGAGGCATCAGATGTGGTGTGCAAGAGAGATAACTGTGCTGGTATGGTCATGTGATGCATATGGACGAAGAAAGCTGTGTAAAGAAATGTTGATCTCTAACTGTGGATGGGACAAGATGGGGAAGCTTGATCTTCAAATGTTAGGCTTCACGGAGGCAATGACTAGTGACTGAGACCTTTGGTGATATGCCATGCTTGAGAAAACCTGTCAAGCTATTTATGGCCGATGCCAGTGTCATATATGGCACCTTTCAAGTGTTGGACCTCATGGAGGCAATGTGGCCAATGCCGGTGTTGCACAACTGGTACCTGTGCTGGCGGCATGTAAAAAGTACCCTTCGAGTGTTGGGCCTCATAGAAGCAACTGGCACCAATGCTGGTGACACATAAGAAGCACTTGTTGAGTGTTGGGCTTCATGGAGGCAATGTGACCGATGCCAGTGCTACGCATCTGGTATCTGTGCCAGTGGCATGCAGAAAGCACCTTTCAAGCATTGGGCCTCACGAGGGCAATGATAAATGACCGAGACTTTTGGCAATATGCTATGCTTGAGAAGAAGACCCATCAAACCAAATGAAATTGTAGTTGTGGCAGATACTGGTGTCAAGCAACTGGCACCCTTGCCAGTAGCATGTAAAAGCACTCATTACACTCTCGGAGTGGTTGGCATTAGGAAGGTGCAGCCCTGGTCAAACTGTCCAACCCATGCCAGCATGGAGAATGGACATTAAATGATGATGATTCTAGTGATTTAACAAAATAAATAGTTATAGATATTATGTTAAAGGTCTTCTTTCAATGTTATTTGCTACAATTTTCAATTTATACATGTACAATTTATATCACCTTACAATGTACGTATAAAATCATCTACAGATAACATCATGATGACCTACAATAAGTTCTTCACATACAACAATACACAAGTTCTTGACTGCACAAGAACATTAACAGTGCCACAGCAAAAAGATGTCCTGCATTGTACCCCGTACAACCAGAGATGTGGTCCTCCTAACAATCTTGTTTGCTACCTCTGCAACTTAGCTGACTCCATTAATGTTACTCAACAATTATATTGATATTAATTATTTGTCATCATTAAATTTCATTTATTCATTAAGTGTCATATGGTCATAGTATATCAACTATCAAAGATATCCATTCTGTCTCATCTCATGCCATACCATTCTTACACTAACATTACTGTGTAACTCGATCCCTTCGTTGATGCTGTCCATTCAAATAATTCTTGGTCTGTCACAATTCTTTCTACAATACCATAACCCATTTCTTATATCTTCAAGCTACTGACATTTCTTTTCTTGATGGTAAATACTAAATTTGCCTTTACCATTTTCTAATATACTGATATGTTTTATGTCAAGAGAGATGCAGAAAGGGTTCAAACTTCAAGGAATAGGCTATAATGTGCTGGATATTAACATGTTCAACATACAAAAAGTGTGTAGAAATGAAGGTAAACAAATTAGGTAGGGGTATTCTTTCAGGCTGACGGAGGACTGCGACATCAAATAGTTTTGGTGTACAGGAGTAGTTAAGAGTAACAATAGCTATGAAACATTCGACTGGTTAAACAGTGTATATAAAGAATGTAATGGGGTTGAAGATAAATTGCCAGTATGAAATAAAGGATATTAAAAGTATGTCAGTGTTGTATTAAATAAATACAATTTATTATAACATATTTTGTTATTTATAGAAAATATTCTACCATAGACATATAACTATGGTTTACTTTCTGTGCGAGTATATTTACACTGAGTAAAATTACCACTTCTAGAAAATGTTTCACTGCAGATATCACAAGGGTATGGTCTTTCTTTCTCCTCTGTAAAATATATTTGTGTCAAAACAAACTACTTCGTGACAATGCTTTATAACAGAAATCTCAGTGCTATGATGGTCTTTCTCCTGTATGAATACGTATGTGGGAAGATAAACGACCTCTTGTAGAAAATGCTTCATCACAAATATCACAGTGGTATGCTTTCTCTTCTGTGTGAATACGTTTGTGTCGAGTTAAATTACGAGTTGTAGAAAAGGTTTTGCCACAAATATCACAATTGTATGGTCTCTCTCCTGTGTGAATAGGTTTGTGCTGAGATAAACTACCACTTTGAGTGAATGTTTTACCACAGATATCACAATGGTAGGGCCTTTCTCCTGTGTGAGTACGTATGTGGGAAGATAAATGACTCTTTGTTGAAAATGTTTTATCACAGATATCACACTGATAGGGCTTTTCTCCAGTGTGAATACGTTTGTGCTGAGATAAACTACCACTTTGAGAGAATGTCGTACCACAGATATCACAGTGGTATGGTCTTTCTCCTGAGTGAATATGTTTGTGAGAAGACAAATCACCACTTCGAGAAAATGTTTTATCACAGATATCACATTGGTATGGCCTTTCACCTGTGTGGATAAGTTTATGGGAAGACAAATGACCACTTCTAGAAAATGTTTTACTACAAATATCACATTGGTAGGGTCTTTCTCCAGTGTGGATACGTTTGTGGTTAGACAATTGACCCCTTGTAGAAAATCTGTCATCACAGATATCACACTGATATGGTTTCTCTCCTGTATGAATATGTTTATGAGTGGATAGTGTACCACTTTGAGAGAATGTTTTACCACAGACATCACAGGGATATGGTTTTTCTCCTGTGTGAATATGCCTGTGTCTAGACAAATGAGCACTTCTAGAAAATTTTTCACCACAGATATCACAGTGGTATGGCCTTTCTCTTGTATGTATATGCTTATGGCGAGTCAATAAACTGTTGCGAGTGAATCCTTTACCACAAACTTCACAGTAGTGCACCTTGGAGGTTGCATGGATTAATTTGTGTTGCATTAAATTACTTCTTGTTGTGTATACCTCCCCACATACATCACAAGGGTATGATTTTTCCCTTCTATTTCCCTTTATTTGAATAGATGAATCAGTAATTTCAGGTTGTGCTTTCTCATCCATAACTTCACTTTAATCTATATTTAGCACGTAGATGATCTTTATTAAAGACTGAAGATGTCTTGGGTGTTCAAAGTAACTTAAAGTGGATTTAAAAGGATAGAATTTTGTAATTAATAATCAGCAGCTATAAGATCATTAAACTAGCTTCAGTTGACAAGATATACCCAGACATTAAAGCCCTTACGAATAAGTCAGTTGAAACCTTGTGGTAAATCTGATAAACTTAATGTTTCCACAAAATTTCCCCACAATGTAGGAATTCTTGCAAATAATCTCAATTCCAAAGAAATATTTTACATCCTTTCAAATAAGAGTTGTTGAAACAGGCTGATATCAGCTTGATGAAGCTACAGTTTCAAAAGTCGATCTTCTTCAGTGAATTATTTTTATCTCAATGTCATCAAATAACCTGAAATAAAAAAAACAACATAGGACATAAGGGACAATGAAGTGTTAACATGAAGATTATTGGAGAGAATATATTTGACCACAGATACTGAAAGTTAGAATAGCAAGAACGAATCAGAGAGAAGGTACTTTGGTGTAGAAATATAGAGGAAATGAACGAGGACTATGGTTATGGATTGAGGAATGATAGCATTAAAAAATGACTGCAGATCACTAAGACATCAATCTTTGCATATCATTCAGATATTCTTAGAAAGTTAGAATAGCAAGAAAGAGTCAGAAGATGTTTACAAAGAAAAGACTTTTAGTCCAGAGATGTGATAAGGATTATTGATGTAGACCTTGAAATGGAGATACTCTAGGTATTATAGCTTGCTGTACAGAAAATTACCAGAACATCCTAAAATCTTTGTCTTCCACATGATCAAAGCAAACAAAAAGATATATGCACATCATAATGGATTACTTCATTTGGACCATTAATAAGAAAATCAAGCTAAGAAGAGATGCTGTGGATGATAAAGATAATTAAATATCAAAACCTCTTCCAGTCCCATTAACAAAACTTTCAATGGCTTATGACATTTGATGGAGTGGCATGAAGCAGTAAACAAAGCCAATGCCATTAAGTTGATGCATCTTTTTTCAAATATAATTGCTGGTAGAAACAAAGAAACACAAGCACATTAGCAACAGTGACTGGATATTTCCTCCATTAAATAACAACCAGCATCCACCTCATTGAATTATATCTATATAAATTGTTTGATGAATTCTGTAAACTTCCTGAATATATGAAATTATTTTTTGTAGTTAAGCCATTTTTCTTTGAATTCTAGAGTTCCATATTTTTATTATTTATACTCAAAATGTAATTTTATTTGTAAGTTATAAAGAAGGTTTAAGTATTATCCAGTGTTTGTACACACTCTTTAGACTGAATGACAAAAACTGTAAACATACATACTTTTTATGTATTTATGTGCAGTGTGGTTTTCTTTCTTTATGACCAGATTGGTTATCCAAACAAAATACCCACCACCCACTCTGGTTACCCTTTCATAAAAAAACACCCACTACATTCTCGGAGTGGTTGGTGTTAGGAAGGGCATCCAGCCGTAGAAACTTTGCCAAATCCGATGGGAGCCTAGTGCAGCCACCTGGCTTGTCAGTCCTCAGTCAAACCATCTAACCCATGCCAGCATAGAAAGCAGACGTTAAATGACGACAACGGTGACAGAAAGCACTGCCTAGAATCAAATTCAACATCCCCTAGCCCCCAGTGAATTTTCATTAAATGGCCTACATTGTGCTTACACATGACAAAATCACACTAATGAGTTTCAAATAGTGACACCAATGCTACCATTTTAAATAAATTGCTCTGCAAGTACATCACAGCAGTAGGTCATAAAGGTCATGATAATTTCTGATGCCAATTTATACTGCTGGCCACCTTACTTGCACAAGACAGTTTATCTACAGGATATAGATATTCAGTGAGCTTCATATCTTCACCACACCTAGGAGAAGATAGAATGTGATATTTGTATGTCCCTTTTTTTTGTTGTCAACTACTTTAACATGCCTCTATTAATATCTAATACACTTTGATAGTAAATAAGCCATATTTCCATTACCTAATGAATATAATCACAAAAACATGAAACTGAGAGCTATATGAGGGTGGGCTAAAAAGTTCATAAGCTGATTATGAAGGCGTTATACTAGATCTGTGAAATCGTGTATGCATCAATTTCAACTCTTCTTATTAATAATTGCATTGTTTCTTTTCAGATAAACTGACATCTGACTGTTCAAAGAAGATTTCAGAAAGTAACTAGTAGCCAACTCTCATGTGACAGGCATGTACAACCTGCTGTTCTTTACACAAGTTCATTTCTCTTACATCCACTCACATTTTCTCTCAAATTTTAACTTGCTTAGTATGGTGTATAGTGTTAATTTGTATTATAAAGGCTTGACTGTATGGTTAAAAGCTATGATGCGGAACCATGTAGTCAATGGTTTGGTCCTACTGCATAAATGTTATTGGCTAACATTTCATACTATAGCTTTATAAGTGAAATTATCAGACAGAAACTTAAGAAGCCTGTCATATATATATATGTGGAAGACATAGGATGGAGTACTGAGGAACAACCTCGGGACATTGAATCTTTTAGGCGGGATGACAAAGGACTGAAATGCCTGGCATCTTGCCATACTCAATAGGACCCATACTCTGCAGTAGAAATGCTAAGACCAATACTTCTGGTGGTGTAAAGCACTCATGGCAGTGCCATGTAAAAGCCTGCCCATGCAGGACTGTGAAATAACGCCCGTGTGGCTACACATAAACGCACCCAGCACACTCTATAAAGTGGTTTGCATTAGGAAGGACATTCATCCAAAGAAACCATGCCAAATCAGACTGGCGTCAGGTGCAGTTCGCCAGCCTGCCAGCCCTGGTCAAACTATCCAACCCATGCCAGCATGGACAATGGACATTAAATGAGGACGATGATGATAAATAGATAGGACGATATACTTCTGTGTACATTTGTGTGAGTTCATATTTCCCCTCATGTTCATGTAGATTTGTTGACTGTAAATGAAAATCTTGCTGTCAATAGTGTCCTTTGCTTGCAATCCATCACAAAAGAATGTGTAGACTTGTTTGACATGTTATGTGATCTTTGTAAACAAAAGAGCCATTCAAATGGTATAGTTTGTTTCCAGTTCACTACATAACTTCATCCAGGTTGTGCACTGTTGAAAAGACTAGGAAATTATTAACTTACTTGAAAATAAGGTTTGGTGATAGGAAGGCCATCCAGCCATTGAAAATCTACTTCAACAAATTCTGTCTAGCTTATGCAAGTGTGGTGAAATGGACATTAAGATGATGATAATGAAATGAAAATCAGCAACATCTCATAAAACCTGCTGCTAAAAAAAGGTTGCCTCATTCTACTTCACACTACTATGTGCCATTTTACTTTACTGTCAATAAATGAATTACTGTATAAAAAACCCTCGTGTATAAGGAACCCCCAAATTTTGCAGGCTTAAAAAAGCATTTGTAAGAGATTAGGTAAATTCTGATAAGTGCAGCCGCACTTATCGGGTAATGCATTTCATCTTTGTGTGGGGAGAGAGAGATGAGAGACTATGGATATGGTAAGAAAGAAAGAAGGCCTTCTTTGAAAGAAAGGAGACACATAAATGAAATTAAAAATATCTTAAATGATAAACACACACAAACAAATGCATAGTAAATTCTGGATGCTTTTAAAAGATACAATATTTTCCCATTAGAATATACTTCTTTCCTCACACAACATTTAAGATATAGTTATTTTAAATCGATTCTTAGTACAAAGAGAAAACTAATTCTCTCAATCTCGATTCGAGTTTCAGGTGGGAAAACTTGCAAAGAGAAAGTGAATTTTTTTATTTTTATATATAAAACACTCGATACCATTTGAATATATTCTGCAATCTGGGATTAATATATCTAGTGATTTTAAGAGGTATGAAAAAGATATTTTGTTTTAATATCATACTTTTACTTGTTTCACACTAACACAAAAGTTCTCCAGGGGATACATTCTTGTCGTTACCACTAATTTCTATAACTTCAGCATTTTCAATTCTTTTCAAAGTTGTTTAAACTTTCAATTTTATGTAATCTACACTCTTGAAAACATATTTCTGTAAAATGTTGGGGTTGGGGTTGAAATTTCTGAGAGTTCCACCCCACCCTCCGTTTTCAGAACAAAAAGTGTTTTGTAGCATATTAGAAGGTCACTGTAATTCATTCAATGAAAAAAATTAATTTCCAATGATTCCGGGATGAGAAGGAGGGTTCCCAACCCCACTTTTTTCCGACCAAAAAATAAGGGGATTGCGACACATTAGGAGGTCAGGGTACTTGATTCCATGCAAAAAATCCAAGGTTTTTTTTTTTCTTAGTGAAATGTGTGCAGGTGCACTTATCAAAATTTACTGTAAAATACCCTTAAGAAGAATATTAATAAATATCTTCACAAGTTAACAAGTTTTATCAAAAATATTTTTTATTAATCATAGAAACCATTAAATTCCTCATCACTCTCATCTAATACATCATAATCAGATACAACTACTGGTAGTTCATTATCATCAGAGTCACCCTCATTGTAAATTGCATTATCCTCTGTACCATCCATGTTGTTGCTTATGTCGCACGTTTTAAAGGCATTTACAATCACTTCTTTCTTCATACCGTTCCACGAATTCTTCGCGTAGCCAAACTTCACTTGAATGGTTTGTTGTTACTGATGTCCAGAGGTTGAAGTTGGCTTGTCAGGCCACCAGGAATAACTGCCAATTGGGTTTTTGATTTTTTCTTTTGCCAATTTTTATGTTGTATCAGTTATAAGTGCCCTGAACTGATCTAACACCAGCGTAGATGGCTTCTTAAAAAGGTTCCCAGGTCTCTTACTCCAAATCTTCATAACATCTTGATCCATCCAGCCCATTGCATGAACATGCACAAGAACTCCTTCTGGCAGTTTCTCCTTTGGAAGTGTCTTTCTTTTGAAAATGAGTATTGGTGGCAGCTGGGTACCATCAGTACAGTATGCCAGGACAACTGTGTAATGAGTCTTCTCATGTCCACTTGTCTTGATGGCCACTGTTTTAGCCTTTTTTTGATTCACAGTTTTGTTGGAAGGAACATCAAAGGTAAATGGAAATTCATCCATATTTGCTATGTGGCAAAGTTCAAAGTTGGTATTCTTGTGTAAATTAATGATATAAGAATGAAACTTAGGAATCTTTTCTTCATAAGCATCAAGCATCTTCTGAACAAGCTTGGTTCTAGTCCTTAGATTTAAACCATTCCTCTTCATAAAACAGAAGCACCAGATGGGCATGCCTTTAAAATCAGTTGTCTCTTGCCCTTCCTCTTTGTTCTTTTTATCTCCTGAGCAATTTTTCTTCCTTGATTGATTAGAATCTTTGTCAAAACAAATGCATCAGTTTGCCTTCAGCTTTCGACCCAGTGTTTGAGTTTTCTCTCCAGATTTGGCCACCTTGCCTTTTTGCCTCATGCTGCTCTCTTCATCCTTGGCATCTGTAAAAGTTCATCTTTGTGCTTTTATCCACAGTCCAATCATGGTAGTCATAAGAGGAGGCTCAAACTGTCTTGCTGCAGCTTTATCTCCATGCTCCTCTACAAACTGAATCACTTTCAATTTGAAATTTGCAGGATATGAAATGTACTTTTTATTCTCAGACATTTTTATGCTAATAGAAAACAAAAATCTATAAAAAGAGTAATGCAGGATCAATTCAAATAACAGTAGACAATACCTAAGAGTGTGTCTCAGTTGAATTTCCATATTTGGTTATGCTACATTCATGCCTGTTTCAGTGTGAGCTGCATTGTCATATATGGCTATTGAGCAGGCTTACTGTCTCTGATAGGTTGTATGACCTCCATAAGCAGCCTGGGTTTTTTAGAAAGTGTTAATGTTCGCACTTGCGTGTTCACTCGCAATTTTAAATACAATACAGAACTGTCATGTTAATACAAAAATACGGATTTAACAGTCTCGGTGAGCATAAGTAAGTACTGTTTGGCAGACAATTGCCGTTTGTGATGGCTGCTTTAGGCGCATGCCGTTGCTTGACGAATGGATAGCAACTCATCCAATAGGACGTCACAACCTGTTGGGTGTTGGTCTGAGGCTTGCGATGTTTAAGTCATAGAGATTTGAGGTTCGAGCAATTAAGTAATTTATTAATATCTATAATACTATCCATGTAGAAGAAACTCCTATATTTTTTTAACCTAATTTTTGACAAAAAAGGGTTCCTTATACATGTTAAAATATGGTACTTTTATTCTGTCAAAATTTTATTTCCTGAGTGCAAATGAAAATATTAAGTAACAGAAATATTCAACAATGAAAGTCAATAAAAGACTGAACATTGCAGTGTCAGCTGAGTTACTGATAAGCAACTAGTATGACGTTCCCATTATTTCAACTGGATCCACAATATATTTAAGATCAAAAGTTAGTAGGAGAGAATTATAGCAAATAAATGAAATGCAATTACTTTTCTTTAAAATTATAGCCTTTTTTGCATTTGATTTTGTCCTGGTTTGTTGTGAGATGTAGCTCACTGAAGGTCCATTATTCATAATGGATAACTTTTAAGATGAAAGTACCTTGCCCTTCCTGAAGTAAAAACAAAATAAAAATGTTTTAAAAATCTAAATCAAACTGGATCTGAAGGAAAGTACAAAAATAGACTTGGGTATCACAAGTAAACAAAATGAATATGTATTTGCTTAGAAGTTAGTTACTAAAAATACTACTGTAGTTTTGAAGTTATCATCAGAGAAAAGAAAATATTTATGAGAAATATGTGTGTGCGTGCATGAGAGAGAGAAAGAGAGAGGGAGAGAAGTTGCAGGTCGTAAAATCATTTCAAAATGTAAACAAAAATATTACTTGAAATTTTACAGTAGGGAAATTTATGAATGAGGATGTGTCTGTCCAATCAAATAGATGCATGCATATATAGGCTGGTGGTGCGTGCATTATTACAAAACAAAAAAAAATCTGTAATAGTTTCAAATTAAGGTACAAGGCCAGTAATTTTACAGAGGGTTTGTCGCTTACATCGACTCCTGTGTTCAACTGGAACTTACTTTAGCGACCAAAAAAGAATAAAAGGTGAAGTTGATCTCGGTAGAATTTCGAACATAAAGAGTCGGACGAAATGCCATTCAGCATTTTGTCCGACGTGCTTGCAATTCTACCAACTCGCTGCCTTAGAGAAATCTATAGTAATAACTTCTAAGCATTTACACATTCGTTTCATTTACTCAAGATACCCAAGACTAATTCTTGTACTTTCCTCGATTTATCCATTCCGCAGTTATATGTACTTAATGCCAAAGATCGCCAGAAAATATTGTTTTCGTTATGATATTTCAAATAAACCACGATACGTTTATGCATTCCCCCACTGCACAGTGATTTTCCATCCATATTTACCCACAGGTTTTGTTTCAGTGCACTTGATCGGTTTCCAGTTTTATTGGAACACCGGTAAAAGACTTTACATTTCCAATTATCCAAAAATGATGTGTAACAATACACTATAAATTAACTGACCATGTTATCACCTGATCCCTCGGAAATGTAGCGATTGGGTCTCTGACAAAAATTGTGACAGTGTGAAAAACTATGTTGTTGAAGGGGACACTGAATAATGACGTAGAGTAAGAATAAATAACGGGGATAAAAAAAATAAAGGAGGGGATTGAAACAGATGCATATATATATATATATATATATATATATAAAGAAAAAATTTCGTGTAAACTAAATCAATGTATGGAAATTAAAGAATGAAATAGATTTTTGTAAGAAACAAGAATAGGATAGACAAATTAAAAACTGTAAATATAAAGCAAAGATTTTTAAAAGAGACAAATATATATTAACTGTAAAATCTTTATGAATGATACTTACAAAACAATGTAGTTATAAGATGAAATAATGAGAGATGTAGTGAAGTAGTGATGATTTGGAAATAGAAGAGAAAATAGATAGATTGAGCAGAACTTTCAACTACTACATATAGACTATCTCTATTGTCTTCTGGTTAATGAACAATCTCTTAAGTTAACTACAGAAATTAATTAGTTATTACTCACACTGTACATATGTGTAAAGAAAGAATAATATATCAACATTGTTTATAGACTTAAGTGTGGAGGTTAACATACCGGAAGTGTCACTGATTAGAAGAACTTGCCTCTAAACAGCTGAGAGTGCTATACAGTTTAGGTGGTGTTTTGCTCTTCGTATTCTTTGAATCTGCGGACCTATAGTTAAAAAAACATTATAGCGATGTTCACACCGAAGTACTGCTTGGACAGAAAATGTTGATTTTAAAGCTGCTAATAATATTTACTAAACTGTCGTATATAAAACTACTTTTTTCTTTGACGTGGAGTGGGGAATAGACACGAAAGAACGGGAAAATTTAAGAAACTCTGATCTGGGACTAAATGAATCTCTCGTTTTAGTAATGCATCCTTGATAATCTAGCTGTAATGCGAAATTAATTTTCCGGTACTACTAAAAAAAAAGAGTGGTCGCGTCCGCGCTAACTAGTCGGGAGTGGTCGATCCTACAAGTGCGCGTGTGTAAATGAATACATGTGCGCGTGCGCGAGTATGCAAATTAGTGCATGCGCGCTCTTTTACGGCTGAAATGGCTGAATATATATCAAAAATACCTTTTTTTGTGTCGATTTGCTTTTTTTTATTTATTTATGTTGTTTAGAAAAAAAAATTTATTATTTTGTTCACAAAAATTTAATTTTAAAAAATGTATGAAGTTAACAAAAACAGGCAGTGTGTTATTTTTATTCGATTTGTTTGTTTTTTTAATTTATTTACGTTGTTTAGAAGTTAACAAAAACAGGTAGTGTGTCAATTAATTACTTTGTTTAATTATTATATTTGTTTACAAAAAAAAGAAGGTATTTTTGATATATATTCAGCCATTTCAGCCGTAAAAAGAGCGCGCATGCACTAGTTTGCATACGCGCACTTGTTGTAGGATCGTCTACTCACGACTAGCTAGCGCGGACGCGCGTTGGGGACCACTCTTCTTTAGTAGTACCGAAATAAAGTACTACTTAGAGAGAATGTTATTGTTTTTCTCCTGTGTGAATACAATTCAATATCTCTAGAAAATGTTTTACCATAGATCTGTAGTACTCAGCAATTCTAGCAAACATTTTATCAGATATTCCAGTGGTATGGCTTTTATGTTAACATCACACTTCTTCTATAGAATGTTTTACAACAGACATCACAGATCTTTATTCCTTCTACCGTGTGACTGAATAATTTGAGGACGCCAAATTACGACTTGCAGAACTAAACGAAAAATCTGAAAAATAAATAAATAAATCTCTATTGATTTGAGGTAAGTTCTTACCACACAATCCAATGTCACTTCCGGTATGTCAACCGCACACCTCATTAAATACGTAAACATTACAGTTACATTATTTCTTTACACTTTATTAGTAATAATTAATCAACTCCTGTAATAAACTTATGAGATTTTTCATCAACCAGAAGAAGACAATAGAGATATTTTGTAAGAAAAGTTGGAAGTTCTGCTCAGTCTATCAATGTCCTCATCATAGTAGTTATGTAAGTATCATTTATATATAATTAACACGTTTCTTTTATACAAAATCTCTATTATATATTTACATTCATACTTCATCTACACCATTCTTGCTCCCTTCAAGATCCTGTTTTTTTTTTTTATCTCTTCATTATTACTTTATTTCATTCTTTCACGTTTTTCTAATTCTTTTAAAATCCGTAAGTTAATCTAGTTTTCAGAAAATGTATTTTATTTTAAAATAACACGCAAGGGGTTAGCTCTCATGTATTATATTTTATCCAGGTCGTTTTTGTTGTTCAGTTTTATTCCCCATCATCGCAAACAATGTTTACATTTCGTTTTGTAAATAACAAGTATTTCTATGTCGTTGCTCCAGTTAAATGGTTAACCCCATTTTCCTAGCTATCCAGTAACTGGGGTGTTCGGGTTTTCGGCTTCTTGCTGTTACTGAGACATTCAGATGTATTATTAGCAGTGTTTCAAATTTGTAGTAAATAGTTTCAGAAAACTTTATCTTTCCAATATTTTATAAATGATTTTGTAGTGTGAATATATGTTTAGAAAAGCTGCATGTATCTTATAGGAATTCTTACAGAGAAGAATAAATTTAGGAACTGTATATTTATTACATAAAATATATTTTGGAAAGAATTCTGCCCGTCTCCCACCCCCATTTTCTCCCAAATTTGTTTATTTTTGTAATTTTTTTTTTGTTTTGCCAAAAATCCCCGTTTTCGGATACGGAGGTTCCGGAAGATTGCCAAAAATCCCCGTTTTCGGATACGGAGGTTCCGGAAGATTGCCAAAAATCGGCATTGTGCAAATTTCCCCCCTCCCCCCAACTTCTTCAATTTTGACTTTTTTCCCCAACACTAACCCTAAAACAGACGACAAAC
>NC_068987.1:24335424-24349768 GCF_001194135.2 Octopus bimaculoides | reverse complement strand
ACGATTCCAGCACATACATGTTGATGTAGTAGGACCTTGGCCTGGAAGTCAGGGCTACACGTTTTTATTAACTTGTATTGATCGTTTTTCACGCTGGCCAGAAGTCATTCCACTCACAGACATCTCTTCTCGAACTGTGGCACAAGCTTTAGTCACAGGATGGATTTCTCGTTTCGGAACACCTGTTAAAATAACAACAGATCGCGGACGTCAATTTGAAGCTAAACTCTTCCAGGAACTAACGAAGATTTTAGGAAGTAAACACATCCATTCAACTAGTTACCACCCAGCTTCGAATGGTATGATCGAAAGATTTCACCGACAGCTTAGAGCTGTGTTGTGTGCTTCTGCTGATTCATCTCTATGGATTGAATTTCTTCCTATTGTTCTCTTGGGTCTCCGCTCTTCTATCAATGAAGATATTGGATATTCTCCTGCAGAATTACTTTATGGTTCTTCCTTGACACTGCCCGGTCAGATGATTGTTCTTGCAAACACACAAGATATCGACACTACAAATTTCGTTGAACGCTTGTGTGATTATATGTCAAAGTTACCACATATGAACACCAGAAAACAAGACATTAATACATATTTGCCTAAAGACTATTCATCCTGGACTCATGTTTTTGTTTGTAACGATGCCATTAAACATCCTTTAACAGCACCGTATGCAGGACCTTTGCGTGTGCTTTCTTACGCAGATAGAGTTTTCACTTTAGACCTTAATGGTTGTAAAGGCACTATTTCTGTTGACAGACTAAAAAGGGCTCGCATAGAAAAAACTATTTCCAACCCCACTACAGACAACACACACACACAGCATTACAAACATGTCCTTTACACACAACTTCACAAACTCAGACTACCAAAAGGAGTAGACATGTGTATTGGCCCAAAAAATAACAAACATTTATTACATTTGAACTGTGATATTGTTTCTAAAGTTTGACATCTTATGATGAATACATCTTTGTTGTTTTCATTATTGTAATGTTAATTCTGCCTAGGGGTCACCAATTTATGTAGTGATAATATATGTTTATGTACCTTGGATTTTTGACAATCAACACAGGTACAAGTTCAATTAGTTATGTCTCAACGAATGTTTGGCCAAACGAAATGAGCTGTAATAAGCTTCAATGTTGCTGTTATACCTGGATGTGAGATATTGTGTAGTGCTGAGAAAACGATACGGCAATGCTTTTCAGGAACTAAAGGGCGAGGTTTACCAGAAGAAAAATCACAAAGGATCTGTTTGTTTGATGTCGCAACTGGGAAAAATTGGAGGTCGAAAGGAATTAATTCTGGTTGTTGTATATTATTCAAATCAACGGATGGTTAATCTTCCAACATTTCGTCCAAGTTAATTTCTGCAGTTGAAAATAACGTGTTTACAGGTAAACGGGATAAAGAATCTGCAACAATCTCCTCAGAACCTGGAATATATTGTATATCACTCGTGACTTGGGAAATGTAATCCAAATGTTGAATGTCACTCGGGGAAAATTTATCTGGCTTGCAGTGTAAAACAAAAGATAACAGCTTATGATACGTAAATATTGTGAAGTTTCTTCCTTCCAAAATGTGTTGGAAGTGTTTAACTGAGAGGTAAATAGCTAACAGTTCACGACTGAATGTGCTATATTTAGTTTCAGCTGGTTTTAACTGCTTAGAGACAAAATGTTAGAGGTTGCCATTCACCATGGTGGAGTTGTTGAATGACTGCGCCGGCACCAATTTCGGACGCGTTGACTACAAGAGGAATTTCGGCATTAGGAATGGGGTGAGCTAACATGGTGACATGAGAGAGTTTCTGTTAAATATTGTTGAAAGCTTTTATTTCTGCAAGAATTAAAGTAATGTTTTCTGTTCTCTTCTTGCGGTGTTGCAGTAATTTGTTGAGAGAGTATAAAGTTTCAGCACAATGAGGTATAAAACGTCGATAATAATTAGCTAATCTGATAAATTGTCTGGGCTGTCTTAATGAAATGGGAACTGGAATTATAGCCTCAACCTTTTCTGGCAAAGGCCTTATTCCATTCTTATCAATGGTGTGTCCAAGGAAAGTGAGAGAAGGCACATCGAAAATACATTTGGTAGCGTTCATATGAATTTTATATTGAGAAAGCCTTTCAAAAAGTTGCTTCAAATGAATCTCATGTTCTTTCTCAGAAGAACTAGCGATGAGAATATTGTCAATATAGGTGTAGACGAAATCTAATCCACGTATTATTTCATCATATGGTTTTTCTTTAAATATCATGGCTGTCATTGCAGTATATTAGCTGTTACTATACTTAGCCTTCATATGATCTGTGTATACAATGGCTGATGATGAGAAAGATAATTCTTATCTTTATAAAAATATCTGAATTAATTGCAGAGATTGATGTCATAGTGACCAGTGGTCATTTTTCAATGTCTTCATTATTCATTTCCTCCCATATATTTATACTGCCACAGTGTCTTTTCCCTGTAAATATATTATGCTTCTTCTAACTTTCAATATCTGCACTCAAATATCCTCTCTCCAATAACCTTTGTTAACATTTCATTATCCCTAATATCCTATGTTGTGTTATAATTTCAGGTTACCTGATGGCATTGAGATAAAAATATATCACTGAAGGATCAGAGGATCAAAGTTTGAAGACTAGAAATGTATTTATAAAGCTAATGTCAGCCTTCAGTTTAATGGATGTAAAATATTTCCTTGGAGTTGGCATTATTTGTGAAAGTACACAAATGTTTACTGGAAAATATTTCTTAGTAGCTGAGACATCATCAGACTTTGGTAAAGGCCATCAGAGAGGGAAAGTAAATATAGATATAGATATATTTCTATTATGAATATACAAAGAAAACAGGAAATTTAAAGAGAAAGTCATGGAGGAGAAATTATGTGATAACCTGGTTATGAGTAGAAAAGAAACTGAAACTATTGATATATTTAATCAGATACAGGAAAATACAGAAGAGAAATCGCTCTGTTGTGACATCTGTGGGAAGTTATTTACAGTAGAAAATAGTTTAAATCAGCATAAATTAATTCACTCAGTGTCAAAGCAATACCATTGTGAGGTTTGTCGTAAAATATTCACTACAAGCAATGTATTATTGCACCATATACGTATTCATACTGGAGAGAGACCATACCACTGTGACAGCTGTGGTAAAACATTCTCTCAAAGGGGTCATTTATCTGAACACAAGCGAATTCACACTGGAGAAAAAACTTACCATTGTGATATATGTGGTGAAACATTTTCTAGAAATTCACATTTATCTCAACACAAACACACTCACACTGGTGAGAAACCATATCACTGTGATATTTGTGGCAAAACATTCTCTCAAAAGGGCCATTTATCTCGTCATACATATATTCACACAGGAGAAAGACCATATCACTGTGATACCTGTGGTAAAACATTTTGTCAGAGGGGTTACTTATCTGAACATAAGCGTATTCACACAGGAGACAAACCTTATGCTTGTGATGTTTGTGGTGAAAAATTTTCTAGAGGTGCTCATTTGTCTCGACACAAACGCATTCACACTGGAGAAAAGCCATATCAGTGTGATATCTGTGGTAAAACATTCTCTGAAAGTGGTCATTTATCTCAACACAAATATATTCATACTGGAGAGAGACCATACCCCTGTGCTATCTGTGGCAAAACATTTGCTAGAAGTAGTAATTTATATTCCCATAAACGCATCCACACAGGAGAGAAACCATATGATTGCAACATCTGTGGCAAAACGTTCTCCCAAAGTGGCTGCTTATCTTCTCACAAACGTATCCATACAGGAGAGAAACCATATCACTGTGATATATGTGGTGAGACATTTTCTAGAATTGGCCATTTGTCTTGCCACAAACATATTCACACAGGAGAGAAACCATACCACTGTGATATCTGTGGTAAAACATTTTCTCAAAGAGGTCATTTATCATGCCATAAATATATTCATACAGGAGAAAAACCATACCATTGTGATATATGTGATAAATCATTTTCCAAAAGTGTTAATTTATCTTCCCACAAACGCATCCACACAGGAGAAAAACCATACTGCTGTGATATCTGTGGTAAAACATTTTCTCAAAGATCTAATTTGTCTTCACATAGACATATTCACTCAAAGAAGAAACCCCATCAATGATATTCTTTTATTCTTTTGGTCATTTAACTGTGGCCATGCTGGAGCACTGCCTTTAGTTGAGCAAATCAACCCCAGGACTTATTCTTTGTAAGCCTAGTACTTATTCTATTGGTCTCTTTTGCCGAACTGCTAGATTATAGGGATGTAAACACACCAGCATCAGTTGTCAAGCAATGTTGGGGGGACAAACACAGACACACAAACGTATACACACACACACACACACACACACATATATATATATATATGACAGGCTTCTTTCAGTTTCTGTCTACTAAATCCTCTCACAAGGCTTTGGTTGGCCTGAGGCTATAGTAGAAGACACTTGTCCAAGGTGCCACGCAGTGGGACTGAACCTGGAACCATGTGGTTGGTAAGCAAACTACTTACGACACAGCCACTCCTGCATCTATATCTAAAGAAAGACCATTTTTTTTTAAATGGTAATTTCTGTATAGCATTACATCAAACATGTTTACTAAGGTGCATATTTATTGAAGTAAAACACTTCCTGCAAATACTGAATGATTATGCCATGTATGTATGTCTGATAAAATCTGTACTACTTGATTTACTTGTATTATATCATATTTTCTTAGAAAATGCACACACGCATGCATATATACACGATACACACATATATTTGACAGACATACATACATACATATGTATGTACGTCTGTCTACCAAATTCACTTACAAGGATTTGGTTAGCTTGGGGCTGTAGTTGAGGACACTTGTCCAAGGTGCCACCCTGTGTAACTGAGTCTGAAACCATGTGGTTGGGAAGCAAAACTTCTTAACCACACAGCCATAGGTGAAACTGATCCATGATATACTTCTGTGATATATTTGATAATATTCTAGATGTGATAATAGATTTTTTTCTATGTGTAAAGATGTCAAACTAAAGTACAAACCATGCCACTAAATAATATTCAAGCCACAATTGATGAACTGCTAGCACGTTACAATAGCTTCTTTACAGTATTTAGGTAAACTGTTACTAAGTATGTAAAAATATATAGAATTGTTCAATACCCATTCTTAATGAAATAAAACCATAGAATATTTTCATGACATGTATGTCTTCAAATGTTCTTAATAATTTCTACCTGGAGATATTGTGGTCAGTAATATAGTTTTCTGTTGTTTCATGTGCTTCATATAATACTGTATCTCTACTGTTGGTGAACAGATTTCAATAGTTTAGCTACTTTTTAACAAATTATCATTATGATTGTTTTAATATCCAATTTTCCATGGATCAGATGAAATTTGTTCTGGTAGATTTCCTACAGTTTGTTGCCTTCCCATCATTGTCCTCACTTGTTTCTAAACAAGGTAATATTTCCCCATGGCCAAACATATTTAGACAGAAGATTGGAAACACATGGCATTGCTTGTAAGATGGTGATGCTTGTTCGTGACTATCACCCAATGTCAAGACAAGGAGACACAGGGTGTTTGAGCTAATTTGACGTTTTTTACAAATCTTTTTTCAGGAACAGCTTGATGTATTGATGAACAGATAATGACATTGGAGAGCATAAAGATTAAAGGTGTGGTTGAGAAAAAGTCAGCTGACATAGAGGATTAGAAACCATATGAATATCGGTAAAAACTTACCTGTATCATGATGATTCATACCTGGTATCAAAATGCTGACACCACAACTGCTGCTCAATACTCTGTGAACACTGTAAAGGTTGTAAGACTTGACATATCAGTTACATTTTGTCATTAGACACAAGTTCACATACAGTAGTCCCTCAACTATCACGGGTGTTACATTCCAAAATCCACGAAATAGAAGCAGTACTGTACTGTGTATATTTATTTTATTATAAATGCAAAACACCACCACAGAGGAATCAACATAAGCTTAAATAATAAATCGAGATATGGTGAGGAATCCTTGTATATATATATATATATATACTTATACTCTCTGAGTGGTTGGCGTTAGGAAGGGCATCCAGCTATAGAAACTCTGCCAAATTTAGATTGGAGCCTGGTGTTGCCATCCGGTTTCACCAGTCCTCAGTCAAATCGTCCAACCCATGCTAGCATGGAAAGCGGACGTTAAACGATGATGATGATGATGATATCTCAAATGCTTTACATTCAATACATTGTGGTAAATTGGTTATCACTTTTCCCACTCATACATAACCATTCACTGTTAATTGTTGTTCATTCCCATGTCATTCAAACTGAATCAGTCACCTTCTGGAACAGGTTCAACAGAGGTCTACTAGGTCTCTGGACCCTTCACTTCAGTAATTGTTACTGCTGTTAGAAGAGCGTCAGCTAAGTTGAATGTTCAGTATGTTGTTTATATTTCTATCAATGGTGATCTAGTCAAGGAACTGAACACAGCCAAATAACTGTAAAATTATTGCTAATCACCACAGTCCAAATCAATTATTTGGAATTACCACCCACCTGGCTGGGTCTTGAGATCACATCTTGCACATACTTTTTATTTTCACATGATTTCTATAGCTCCTGACACAAATCAAATCAAAGATTGCAATAGTTGTATTTCAGTATGAAGCCAACACTATAAGTACTCTTTAAATTTCAATTCTGCAAATTATTTTTAGTTTAAAAAACGTAACTATTGTTCTTTGTGTAAAAGCAAATTCATTCATCTACATCCTTCAGTCAATTGAATTCTGTTGATGAGGTGAAACTAAAAAATCTCTATAGTTGTCCCCCACTTGTCTCTAAACACCAAAATCTCTTTCGTTGAGGGAATAGTTGGTACATACACAAAGAAGAAAGTCACAACACTCAAAAGACAGTGGAAAGTAGAGTTTAATGATAGTCACTCACAATGGATGGCAACTCATCTAGCCTATGAGCTAGGATTCTTCCCAATTGCAAAACCTATGCAGATATTTCATTTCACATCTTTCAGCTTACCACACAAAAGAAACTGTAATTATAACCCACTTCAATTAGCTGGCTTTCTCCTTACAATCAAATCTCAAAAGGGGCAGCAATATCGATCTTGTGTTGGTCAAGCTTTGGGACAACAAAATTAGTATGGCGCTCATGTTTCCATGACCCAATTAGAATTTGAACAAATAGACATGGCCTATGCTTATATATGTTTCTACAGAAGTTCCTTCTTTTGAAGTGAACAGTTGTCATGATAAACTGACCGGCATGTGGGACAGGAGGGATTAGAAAAGGTGTCCCAATTCAAGACTCAACCTTCCACAGAAAAAAGTGATGCTAGTTACTTTTTGGGATGCAAAAGGAATACTAGAACATACCTGTAAAAAGGGGTATATAGTCATCAGTGTAGGCAACAACAAATTGAAACCAGCATCTCAAAACAATGCCAAGGTCTATTGTCAAAGCAAGTGTTATTGTTGCATGATAATGCACGCCACACAGTGGAACACCCTACATAGTCCTGGTCTTACCCACTTCCAACTATTACCTCTCTGGACTGCTCAAACATCCATTACAAGGTTGTTGATTTGCTAGACAAAGAAGTACATAAATGGCTGTAACGACCAGCTGAAAATCTCCAATGGAATAAGTAAGCTTCTGGACCACTGGAAGAAGAGCAATGAAAATCAAACAGACTATGTTGAAAAATGATATAATTGTTCAACTGCTTTTCTGTAAATAAATTACAAAGGCAAAAGTATGTGTAATTTTACACTTGTACTTATGATAGATAAAAAAAAGTTACTGAGGAGTTTGATCCAGTTGTTGCCAATGTAATTGATATAGTTTAAATTGAGTGAATCATTGTTGGTTGTTAATGAATCATTGCTGTTTCAAGTTGTCTGTAATGCATCATTTTTCACTGCATCGTCTAGTCTGTCAACTAGCAGCTTCCTTAGTTCTAACCAAATTATTTCCTCTGAAATTTTTCTTGCCTACAACAATCAGCTGTATCTCCTGCTTCTCACCTTCAACTTTTATATATCAATAGTATCGAGCAGTAACTACAAATCTCTGTACATTCAAAGATGATGGTTGATTACTTCAATTTGTCATACACATTACCAAGTAGACATTATCCATTCATATTAGGTGACTATACAAAAAGTTACTCATTCTTCTTGCCTTCTTCATGTTAAGTTCAAATACGTTAATGGTAACCATTCACATATAACTTCTTCATGATCACTTTAGAAATGTTCTAGAACACAATTGGATCTATTATCAGATCCTATAATAAAATATTAATTTTGAACTTTGATATTCTAGTTCAAATAACTTGTGTTAAAAATAAAAAGGAAGTAAGATCAGCATCAGAAAATATATAAGGAGACAAATATACAAACACTACATATATACCCGACTTTTATCAATGATTTTAACTTCAGAGTCTACACTGCCTTTAAGCTGATACTGAACATATGTAATAATAAACATCTCAAGTACGTTAACAATTAAAGATTACTGTGTAATAAAACTAAGCAACTACACAGGTATGTAATAAGTAACAGGTAAAGCAAACAACATAAGTTATATAAACTGATGTCTTACAACAAAATAGGATCAAGAAGATAACTATATATTTGGCAGTAATTTCAGTAATACTGACAGGTTTTTCAGCAATGTGAATGATGATACTGGATAAATTGTTAACTGGAAGCAATTACAATACCATCTACAGGAATAATAAGTCAAGATAGAGTTACTTCATAATTAAAGTAATTATAATGAATTTATTGACATCATTTTAACAAGTTAGAGATAGGTTTTCTCCTAATGTAGTCTATATTATACTAACTCTACTTTACTACAAACCAGTGACATGACAATCAAGCCAACACACAGTGGAGATGTTCATTAAATTGAAATGGCTTTGATCAGGTTATAATTGCATATATATCTTCATTTGATACTTTATTACAGGGTAACTACAAATATTCTGATATCACATTTATTTAATGAAATAAACAGTTATAGATGTTATCTTGAAGTACTTGTGGTTTCAGTCTCATTAATTAGTTTTCAACCTGCACATGTACAATTTATGTCACCTCCTTATAATGTATACATAACATCTACAGATGTCATTACAATGACCTACTGTCCATAGTTCCTCACATATAGCCATACACCAGCTACAGTCTTGAATCCATAAGAACACATTCACAGTGCTACTATATTTGATGGTAAGGAGAATGAACTCCATACATCCAGAGATGTGCTTTGCACAATTTCACCAACTGCTTCTTTGACATAGCTGACTTCAATGTTACTCAATAACTACATTGATATTATATCATGTTTGTTATCCTTAAACTTCATCAGTTCGTTGGATGTCAGACACTTATGGCAGAACAAATGCAGATAACCATTCCATTTCACACCAATCTTACACTGACATTATAGTGTAACTTATCCACTCCTTGATGTTGTCTATCCATATATTTCTTGGTCTGTCACATGCTTGTTTATTATTCTTTTAACACTGTAAGTCATCTCTTCTTATGCATTTAAACTATTCACACTCCAGGATTGTAAATACTAAAAATATATTGGTCTTTATTATTTTTAATATAATGGGATATTTTATGCTCAATCCATATGTCAAAATATTTGCAAAAAATATTTTGACAAATAACTTTGAAAAATAGTAATGATGATGATGGTGGTAACTTTGCTGTATTAAAATCCATTACATGATGTACGTAAAATTCATTTATTATTCCCACCCATGCCAGTATGAAAGGTGGACAACGATGATGATGATTATAAAATATGTTACTTGTAGAAAATATTTTTACTATTGATAGCAAAGAGCTGTAGTTTATCTCCCATATCGATATGTTTGCATTAAATTGAATAATCACTTCAAGAAAATATTTCACGTGATACTATAGTGGTATAACCTTTATCCAGTGTGAATTTATACCAAGAAGAATAAATATTTTTGAGAGAATATTTTATGACAAATATCAGTGCTATGATGTTCGTTCTCCTGTGTGAATTCGTATGTGGGAAGACAAACGAACCATTGTAGAAAATGCTTCATCACAGATATCACAGTGGTATGGTTTCTTTCCAATGTGAATCCGTTTGTGTCGAGTTAAATTCCGAGTTGTAGAAAATGTTTTACCACAAATGTCACAATGGTATGGTCTCTCTCCTGTGTGAATAGGTTTGTGTTGAGATAAAGAACTACTTCGAGTAAATGTTTTACCACAAATATCACAGTGGAATGGTTTTTCTCCTGTGTGAGTACGTTTGTGGGTAGACAAGTGACCACTTGTGTTAAATTTTTTATCACAGATATCACAATGGTATGGTCTCTCTCCAGTGTGAATACGTTTGTGTTTAGATAAACTACTACTCTGAGCAAATGTTGTACCACAGATATCACAGTGGTATGGTCTTTCTCCTGTGTGAATATGTTTATGGCAAGACAAATCAGCATTTCTAGCAAACTTCTTCCCACAAATATGACACTGGTATGGTCTTTCTCCTGTATGAATTAGTTTATGGTTAGACAAATTAGCACTTCTAGAAAATGTTTCACCACAGATTTCACAATGGTGTCGTCTTTCTCCTGTGTGGATATATTTATGGGAAGACAATTGTCCACTTCTAGAATATATTTTGCCACAGACGTCACAACGGTGTGGTCTTTCTCCTTCTTGTATACATGAATGAAAAGACAAAAGACCCTTTGTAGAAAATGTTGCATCACAGATATAACACTGAAATAGTTTTTCTCTTGTGTGGATACGTTTGTGGTGAGTTAACAAATTGTTGCTGGTGAATTGTTTACCACAAATTCCACACTGGTATGGCTTGGAGGACGAGTGAGTTAATTTATGTTGAATTAAAATCTTTTTTGGTGACAATATCTTCCCACATACATCACTAGGGTGAGATTTCTCTTCTGTATTTTCCTGTATCTGAGTAGATGAATCAATAACTTCAGCTTGTATTTTGTCATCCATAACTTTGTTATAATCTATATTTTGCACGTTGACAGTCTTTATTAAAGACGATATCTTGGCTGTTATGAAATAACTTGAAGATATAACTATATTATATCTTCTGATATAATATAGTAATAACTACAGGATTGTTAATCTATATAAATTTAATGAGATACCCAGTTGTTAAAGTCATTACACATAGGACAATTAAAACTTTGTGGTAAATCCCCCTAGTTTAATTTGTACACATTTTCCAGTTTAAGAATCTCTTTGGGAATTTTTGAAAATAATCTTAATTGCAGGGAAATATTTCACATCCATTCATCCAAAGAATTGTAGAAACAGGCTGATGTCAGCTTGAAGTTATTTTTAATCTTCAAAAAGTTTATAAATATGTTAATGCTGTTCAATGAAATATCTTCAATTTAATGTCATTTGATAATAACCTGAAACAGAAAAATAATATATGACGTAAAGGACAATGAAGTGTTAGAACAGACAAAAAACGAAATATATTTAGAGAGAAAGATGTTGAGGATGATAGGCATGCACATTCAAAATAAGACACTACTTGCCGCTAACTCACAGTCCGTAGAACATCATTAAAATATCATCATCTACTTTTCCATGCATGCACAAGTCAGATGAAATTTGTTCAGGCAAATTGTGTATAGCTAAATGCCCTTTCTGTAAAAAAACCCTCACCCGTTTCCAAACAAGTCAATATTTCCTCGTGGCCTGACATGTTTTTATGGAGGATTGGAAACAAAGGAACCACTAGTATGACGGTGGCACTAACACATACTCGAAGAGCTTCCTTTAGTTTCTCTAAACAAAATGCACTCACAAGGCTTTGGTCAGCCTGAGATTATAGAAGACATTGTGAGACTGAACTTGAAACCAAAGAAACACATATACACTATAACAAATACAAAGTAGAGGACTTCATTCGGCTCAAACCTTGGTTTTTAAATTAGGAAAAATTATTGAATATGATCCATGTTGTGGTAGCTACTGGGTATCCCCTACTCTAGTTGTACTAAAACCAAATGGAAATGTACGCACTGTGCTGCTTATAAAGCAGATACTAATCACAAGGACTATGTCCTATTCCACATATTTGTAGAAGTATCATAAAAAGAATAACGATTCAATACCACACAGGACAAATTTTGTGATGCCAGCTGCAAACACTGCTAGAAATGAGATTGAAGCTTTGGCTAATGCAGACCAAATCATATCTTAACTTGAGCTATTTGATGAGGGGAGAAGGTGTAAAAGTAGTAACGGTACCCAGTCAGCGGTAGTGACTCGCCTTGTATAAGAAGCACTTGCAATAGAGACGCAGAACAGCAAATGCATCAACAGTATCAAACATATAGTAAAGGTATCCTATGAAGATATTAGCTTTATAACAAAGTGCGAAACCATTATCTATAAATACTGTATATTGCAAGGCATGTTCATATTGTGAGATATATTTGGTGTACTTGCACGTGACTAAGTTTATTTAAAGTTGCTGTTTATTCCATAATAAACTCTGCATGACGCAAGACTATATTTTCTAGAGGGCAACACTAAGAATAAGAAGCAAGAGAAAATAATATGTATAGAAATGATAAAGGAGTAGAGTGAAAAAAATTACGATATATCCTGAAAACAAGTTTGATTCCAAATTTTAAATGAAGGGAGGTCGAAGAAGAGTAAATACGAACAGAGAATAGAAAAATATGATTTTGCAGGGAGTAGAAATGGTGTAGTATTAGAAATGAATATAAAAGAGAAATTCTGTATACAAGAAATGTGCGAAATCCATATAAATAATACTTGCATAACAATGAAATAATGAGAGGTGCACTGAAGTAGTGAGGCTTGAATATTAAAGAGGACAGATTGATGAGAACTTTCAACTTCTTACAGGATATCTCTATTGTCGTCTTCTGGTTAATGTACAATTCCTCAATTCAATTAGCCACAGGAGTGAATGAGATATTACTAACAGTGTAAATATTTACAACAATGGAATAATATATCTAAAATGTTTATAGATTCAAAGAGGGCGATATACCGGAAGTGGCATTGTTCGTATTGAAAAATCTCGCCTCTAATCATTGGAGAGCATTTTACGATTTATTTAGGAAAGGAGAGGTAAACTGTACGAAACACAGAAGGCCAATAAGACTCGTTGATAAAAGAGTAATGCATTGGACGAAAGACCAATACTTCGCTGTATGTTCGGCACTAACATCTAACGGTTCTGTAATGGTTCGAGTTGGTTTGGCTACAAGCATTTCAAAAATTAAAGTTTATCGAAAATTTTAAAATTTGACACAAAAGTGTACATTTCCAAGGTAAATTGCTGCAGTTCTTTCACTTTTGGTAGAAAAATGTTTTAAAAAAGTTACAGAGGCTTAAAGATTAATAATTTTCACCCAATCAGGAAACAGGATTTGGAAGCTGTCATTTTGTGCGTGACAGCACGCCTTGTCAACTGTAAACAAAGCAAATTGGGCGTAAAAAGTTGACTTATCTCCCCTTTCATTTTTATTTACTTTTGTAAGGTAACTAAAATGAACAATTACGAGTAAAATAATAGGATGAGGATGTTACACCGGGTGACGAATTAGTCTCGCTTTGAACAGAAACGGTTTCTTTATACAGTTTCAGAGTTAAGAAAAAAATAATTAACAACGAAGAGAGTTTACAGATAAATAGGGTCAGGGTTAGGGAATTGCATCCCTAACCCTAAAAACCCTAACGCCCTAGTGAAGATCCTGTGGGTGTTAATCTGGAAATTTGCAAAAATCTTTTCCAGAATCGTAATTTCTGTTGTCTGTAACAAAAAATACCAAGTGTTAAGATTTTATTTACACTCGTGTTTATGGTATGTGCAATACACACTCGCTCGCATTGGAGAATACTTTGCCAAATTATTTGTGGTGGTATTTTTAGTTGAGACTTCTGTTAATGTTTACTTTAACACCCGGCCAGAAAAAAAAAAATTATAATGATAAATAAATAAAAACAAGTTTAATAGGTGTAAAAATGTGTATTAAACGTTTGTCATTATGTATTAAACATTAATTTTTCGTTTGAAAAAGGATTTAAAAAAGATCCCATATATCGTGGTGAGAGAAACAAATTCATAAATACGGTGTTAAATATGGTTTCACCATGGAAAAAGGAAAATTTAGCTGTTGTTTTTCGCACTTGTCCACCGTTTGGATCTTTTTTAAAACC
>NC_068987.1:24334426-24335213 GCF_001194135.2 Octopus bimaculoides | reverse complement strand
ATAAATTTCAGTTTCTATATTCGTTTAATACACATCTTTTAGGTTCCAAATTTTGGCGCAAGTGTAACACTTTTGAAGGAGAGGGTTCATCGACGTTGAAGTACATCGTTGAATTAACTCCCTTTGCAGGGACCTTCAGTGAGTGAGCTCCCTTCATGGTAACCAATTACCGCGTGCGCGTTTGGAAGCGTCTAGATTTTGAGCTACTGAAATATTCTAGAAAGCTAGAACGTTCTCGCAAACCCAGAGATTTGCTCTTAACCATTCTCCGTTTAGAGACAGTCACATCGTTGCTGTGTCGTATTCTTTTCTTCTCTGTTATTATATTTCTGCTTTTTCTGTAAAGACTATCCAATTTCATACAACCGATTTTCATACTTTGTAATAAAGTAATTAAGCTTTGTAATTCAAAGAAAATTAAATATATTTTAATGTAGCAATTCGTAGATTTATTGCTTCCTTCTTTTGTACAAGAAATTTTGTTACTTTACCACACGCAGCCAGAACTCAAATATTAAAGATCTATATCTTTCCACCCAACTATCTAGCGACAACTACAATACCCGACAATACTTGAATCTTTTACTTGTTTCAGTCAGTAGCCTGCTGGGACACCTCCTTGAAGAATTTTTAGTCCAATGTATCGATCCCAGTACTCATTCTATCGGTCTCTTTTGTTAAGTTACAAGGACGTAAATACCACCATCGGTTGTCAAGCGTTGTTGGCGGACACGGACACACACACACACATATATATATCTGACGGGCTTCTTTCAGTTTCCGCCAC
>NC_068987.1:24332807-24334416 GCF_001194135.2 Octopus bimaculoides | reverse complement strand
AGTTTCCGCCACAAAATCCACTTGTTCAAGGTGTCACACAATGGGACTAAACCTGGAACTATGTGGTTGGGAAGCAAGCCTCTTAGCACACAGCCACGCCTGCGCCTATTAGTATTTAAATTTTAACGAACCGGAGGAACGAAAATTGCAAAGCAGTTTTCCAACGCTCTAACAATCCTACCAACTTACTGCCTGTGCATAGAATAAGGTTTCATTTAGTTACGCCGGGCGAATTGCTTAACGGTATTTCGTGTCTTTAAAATTCCGCCAAGGCCGACTTTGCCTTTCATCATTTCGGGGTCGATAAATTAAGTACAAATTGCGTACTGGGGTCAATCCAATCGACTGGTCCCTGCCCCAAAATTTCGGGCCTTGTACTTAGAGCAGAAGATAATATAATATTATTCAATGATTTAATAGCTGGTAGCAGTAACTGTGGACATTCTGAGTGGTATAAGTATTCTATTTAGATGCATACATCTATAACTTTTCTTGTGTCTTTTGCTTCAATTATTAGCCTGTGGCCATGCCTTGAATTGTTAGTCGAATGAATCAACTCCATAACATTTTTAAGCCTGGTACTTAATCTATCGGAGTCTTTTGCTGAACCACTAGCTTACGGGAACCTAAACACCTAATATTATAACCAAAACCTGAGATATGAGCAGTCACTAATAACAATCTCCTATATCCTTTATCAGATTAATTTCAAACATTATCATATGACAAATCACCTCCGCCATTCCCAGTTACTTTAAAAATGGCCAGGAACACAAAAGTTCCTCAAATATAGCCATTCACAAATTCCAATGTTCGTCCCACAAAAAAAGATTAAAGAGTACTGCAACAGATGGCAGGAAGTATGTGACTTGCTGTCACATTAAGTCATACACACCATTCCTACAAGAATATGCTAACAGTAGCATTAGGCTGGATGACATGCTGCCATACTCACACTTTGCCATACATCATCTTTACAAGAACATGCCAGTCACACTAACTTAGATGTGACTTGCTGTCATTACACCCTCTCCATAAGAATGTAAACAGATCATGCTGGATGACCAATCCTTCCTACTAATCTTACCACAGAGGATAGTGTATCATAGTTAATTTCATCAATGTTACTTAACTTCATTGGTATACATATATCATCTGTTCAGTGGGTGTTGGCTATCAGGTATAATCATTCTCACTCGTCTCAAATCATTCTTATAGATATTACAGTGCAACTCTGTCCAGTCTTAGATAATGTCTATCCTGTTTCCAAGCAAGGTAATATTTCCCCACGACTGGATATGTTCAAGGAAGATTGGAAATGTCACTACTTGTATTGCATAATGCTAAGACAAATAGACACAAACACACGCAACAGGCTTCATTTGGTTTTTGTCTACTTACAAGGCTTTAATTGGTCTCTGACCACAGAAGACAGTAGCCCAATGAGTTGTAGAAACCATTTTGAATTTGAAAGAACTGTTCATCATCATCATCATCGTTTAACGTCCGCTTTCCATCCTAGCATGGGTTGGACGATTTGACTGAGGACTGGTGAACCAGATAGCTGCACCAGGCTCCAATCTGATCTAGCAGAGCTTCTACAGCTGGA
>NC_068987.1:24329021-24332797 GCF_001194135.2 Octopus bimaculoides | reverse complement strand
AGGCTCCAATCTGATCTAGCAGAGCTTCTACAGCTGGATGCCCTTCCTAACGCCAACCACTCCGAGAGTGTAATGGGTGTTTTTACATGCCACTGACACGAGGGCCAGTAAGGTGGTACTGGCAACGGCCATGCTCAAATGGTATTTTATACAGGCCACTGGCAATGACCTCGCTCGAATGTTTTTTCACGTGCCAGTAAGGCAACGCTGGTAACGATCACGCTCAAATGGTGCTATTTACGTTCCACCAGCATGGAAGCCAGACAGCTGCTCTGGCAATGATCACACTCGGATGGTGCTGTTAGTGCTCCACTGGCACAGGTGCTAGTCATCGAATTTGATTTCACTTGCCCCAACAGGTCTTCGCAAGCAGAGTTTAGTTTCTAATGAAGGAAAGGTTGGCATGGGAGTCATCAAATTTGGTTCAATTTCGATTTCACTTGCTTCAACAGGTCTTCGCAAACAGAGTTTAGTGTCCAATGAAGTAAAGGTACAAATAAGTGGGCTGGATTATGGTCTCACTTGGCTTGCCAGGTCTTCTCACGCACAGCATATTTCCAAAGGTCTCAGTGACTAGTCATTGCCTCGGTGAGGCCTAACTGTCATGAATCAAAAATCAAAAAGCTGATTAGAGTCAGAATGTTTAATCCTTTAGCAGTCAGATTACTCTGTCAAATTTAACACTTATTCATTCACATTGTTTTGAATTAATCATGCTTTATTTTGTAGCTTTGATTTCAATGCTGTCATTGTTTATGATTCGAATGACACTGTCAGGTAGGTATGAGAGAACAGATCTGGCCAGTTTGAACATTCTGCGCTGGCTGGATATAACCAGTTTAAATGCTAAAGCTTTAATACTCTTGTACCATCTATTAAATGATTCAGTGCATATAAAAGACGCAAAGGAGCCTCAGACTATCCCCTGATAATAATAATAATGTAATAAAATATACAACACTAATATACATGAGGAAATTGGTTTATTAAAAATACACTGTTACATGAAAATATTCTGCCATAGATATCACATGGTTATTTTTTCTTTTTTTCTGTGGGTGCGTTTGTGTTGAGCTAAACCATCACTTCTGGAAAATCTTTCTTTACAGATATCACACTGGAATGGTCTTTCCCCAGAGTGAACCCGTTTGTGTCGAGATAAATGACAGATTTGATTGAATTGTCTTCCACATTCTTCACAGTCATATGTTATTGATCCTCTATGACGATTTTTGTGTGCAGTTAAATTACCACCTCTAGAAAATTTTGCACCACATACATCGCATTTGTATGGTCTTCCATGGATATGGATTCGTTTGTGGGCTTGTAAATGACCACTTCTAGAAAATGTTTTGCCACAGATATCACAGTCGTATGGCCTTGCCCCTGTTTTCATACATGTGTGAGAAGATAAATCATCTATTGTGGAAAATGTGTCATCGCAAATATAACATTGAAAAAATTTTTTTCCTGCATGGGTTTCTTTGTGTTCAGTTAACAAAATGTCGCTAGTGAATTTTTCATTACACACGTCACACTGGTATGATATGGGGGGTGAATGAGTCAATTTATGCTGATGTATATATTTTTTGGTGAATAACTTCCCACATACATCACAGGAGTGTAAATTCTCTTCTATATTTTCTTGTGTATCAGTAGATACATCATTACTTTTTGCTTTCCAATCCATAGCTTTCTCCCTTAATATATATTTTCCTGTTTGCTGGTTTTTATAAAACTATATCTTGGCTGATAGGGATGCAATTCAAATGTATTTCTAAGGAAAGACTCTTCTAAATAAGTAGCAACTAAAAGATGATTAAACACTGATTAATAAAATAGTTACATAATACATACTTATAACTGTTAAAGCTTCATTGTAAATCTAAGTTGAATTTGTACAGAAAAACCTTCTAGTAATGGTGAAAATTTCAAGGGAATATCAGTTTAATACAGTTCACATCACATCAACCAGGAGATGCAAAAATAATTTGTCGAAATTATTTTCAAGCTCTAAAAGTTTGACATCTTGATCCTCGTCAGTGAAATATTTTCATCTCAATGTCATCAGATAACCTGAAATAAAAAGATAAGTGACAAAGCTTATAAAGATTATGGGAGAAAACATATTTAAGAACAGATATTGAAAGTTATAGTAGCAAGAAAGAACTAAAACATAGGCATTGTGTTAGAGAGATGTGGTAGGAATGGAATTATAAGGATCAGGTCACTACACCCAACATTGCAAAACATTACTATAACATCCTAAAAATATTTTTTCACCTGATGCAAGCATATAGAAATACCTATACAACAATTGTGTCAAGCATAGACACAAGGCCAGATATTTGTAGGAGGGAGAACAGTCAATTACACTGTCCTCATAAAAGGCAAAGTTGACCTCAGGAAGTAAAGAGCTGAAACAAATAGCACAAGGCATCTAGTCAGATGCTCTAATGTTTCTGCCAACCGATCATCTTATAACATGTTAACTAGATTACTTCATTCGGCCCAAAGTTTGATTAGGCATAGGGTTCGCTTCCCACATACATGGTTCCAGGTTCAGTCTTACTTGTGTGGCAAGTGCATTGTACCAAAGCCCTAAGCTAAAAAAACGCCTTATGAGTGGATTTGGTACATTGAAACTGAAAGAAGCCTGTTGAGTAAATAGATGTGCATGTATGTGTTGACATTGCGTAACAGTTGTAAATGAGTGTCACTCTCATAAAAGGGTTTTCCTTTGTTTCCAATTTTCCATGAAAACGAGTTGCTAACAGGAAAAGCATCCAGCCTTAGAAAATCTGCATCAACAAATGTCATCTGATCCATGCGGGCATTGAAAAGCGGACATTAAAACGATGATGATGAAAACATCAGTCTTATGCTAGACATATATATGACTATAACAAAGACAGATGTTCATGTGATCTTAAGATGTCTCGATTCTGTCAACACACAATCCTGACCTGTCTTCCGTATGACCCAAATGGGGTTGAACAAGTTCCAGTCCGTATGCTAGTAGCGACAAGCCATGATCTGCCTTAGTCTATTTTTCAATGATTCAATAAATTAGATATGTGATTGTGTGTCCCAAATTACCAAACTTCGATGCACACAATAATAAAATGTACATAAATGGTTGCTAAAACAGGATACAAAGGGAACCACAAGCACATCTTAGCAGCCCATCATTCAACGAAGCCTTTCGACTTACCTCTGATAAGACGTACGTGTTAAATAAACATAATATTTTGGGAATATATATTCTAATTTGTTCAATCAAAGAGAAAATGGGCAATCAACCGTTTTGAGTCCCATTACACCGCCACAACGTGTTGTTAACAATCCACAGAAGTAATTGTTTTCACCCCAATAGACGTCAGTGATTGGTTAAAATTACTGAAATACAATTTTAAGACAAAGTAACTTTAAAAATATAAACTTTTCTCAACAACACTAAGAGTAAAAGATGTTTTATATGACACATTCTACCAGTGTCCCAAGTTTGAAAGTGTTTCGTTAGAAAACAAATGGTGTCCGCCAAATCAGAAAGATCCGATTTGCAGCATATTCAGATTAAAAGGAAAGAGAAATGAAAACAACAATAAATAACACTTTTAACAATTACCTTATTCGTTTCGGCCATTGAAGACAGTCAAGTTATTTTTGTATATAACTCACTAATTTTGGCTACATTTTAAATATCATATAAAATACCCCAGAGGTACATTTATTTGCTTGAAAATATTGCAAATAAAAAAGCTATAAGTCCCGCG
>NC_068987.1:24313340-24328389 GCF_001194135.2 Octopus bimaculoides | reverse complement strand
TTTTTTTTTTTTTACACCGGTTGCACATTTTTTTTTCGATTAATCTTGAGGCTTCCTAAACTTTTATCTGATTTGGGTCTCAAAGAAATCTTATAGTATTCATAAAAGCAGAATAAAGTTTTTATTGATATATTTTTTGCAGGACTTAACATTAGCACGTTCTGAATCCGTGCCACTCATAATTGTTGCTAATTCACCTAGATATGTGAGCAACGTTCACAGACCATGTCATTGGCGCCCTCGGACTTGTAAACTATTTACTGTAGCAACATATTTGTTTAATACACAAATGTTAGGTGTATATTTATTAAACAAAAAGGAACCTGGAATAAGAAAACACGGTAGAGTAAGTATAAAATGAGAGCTGAAAGAATAAGAATAAATATAAAATACATATCCGGGAAACTGGATTATCTATGAGAAATACAGAATCATGGAGAAAGTAGGAATGATGTATGAACGAAGAGATTTTGTATAAAAGAAATGTGCAAAATCTATAATACTTACTTAACACTATAGTAATAAGATGAAATAATGGGAGATATATCTCTATTATCTTCTGGTTAATGGACAATTTCTTAAGTGAATTATTACTAACAACGCAAGAAAAAAATATATTGATATCTGAAGGGAAGGAGAGACCGAAGTTGAGATAAAAAGGAAATAACAGTAACTTTGCTGAAATAATTCACCTCTAATCACTAGAGAGTTCTTTACTCGAACAATTTCCCCTCTAATCACTAGAGAGTTCTATACTCGAACAATTTCCCCTCTAATCACTAGAGAGTTCTATACTCGAACAATTTCCCCTTAATCACTAGAGAACTTTATGCATTACCTTACCAGTATTGTAGGGCATTTAGTAAATGTGTGCATTCTGTGCCCATCTGATCTCATTAGCACAGAAGAGCATTTCCGTCTATTACGATCTGAAACAAAATTTTCAAAGTAAACAGTCCGATTTATTTCAGTTGCGTATGTTCAAAGTAATTTAATTTCATACGAGCACAACTTATCAACCGTAACCATTCTACCTCGTAATTCCCTAAACCTTAGAGTGTTACACACCATACTTTTGACACCGGCTTACAGATTTTAATTATAGTTTAACTTTTATCACATCTTTTGGTGCTTGTGCACCATGAGGAAGTGAATACTGATTTTCAAAAGAAAAATATTACTTTTAAATAAAATTAGATAAAATAATATACAAAAAAAAAAACTATCTGTGTTGATTTTATACTTTGGAAGACCAACTCCCTATATGAATATATATAGAGAGAGAGGGGGGGAGACTCCCTCTTCTCAATAATACCTTTTTTTTTTCGTTTACCTCCAAGCAGACTATATGCACTCATTCTATACCGCTTGTGTTAACTCTTTCTATACCCCTTGTGTTAACTCTTTCTATATCTTCTTTAGTTTCTCCACCTTTCTTTATACAATGTAAAGCTTGACAGGAAAAATCAAACAACCAACATTTATCATTATAAAGTGATAAACAATTTAAATAACATCGCATGTGCAAAAATAATAAATAGATAAAATGATCAAGTTGTTTACTTCGTTTAAAAAAAAATTCGGTAAAATGTTGACATTATTACCTGGAAACGAAATGGAAAAAAAATTTAAATAGTGCAATGGATGTAAAAAAAAAAAAAAGGTGTAGGAAACGAAGATGAAAACAAAAATGCCCGGAAAGTAGCGGGTGTGCGAAGAGGCCTTGCCCGGAAAGCAACAGGGGTAGGGAGAGGCCTTAGGAAAAATAGGTGTGTGTATGTGTGTTTACACACACACACACACACATATATATATGGGGAGAATTCACAAAAAGACGAAGACAGGTGGTGTAGAAAACAAATAGATGTATTGGTATAACGCTCAGGAATGGAAAAAGTCTAAAGAAAGAAACAAGCAGAGAAAAAAAAATGTGTGCAGTGGTTAGCGATCTATCATTCACACACACACACACATACATATATATATATATATATATATGTGTGTGTGTGTGTGTGTGTAAACCTAGCAATGACAAAGGTTTTAGTAAGAAAGAAGACAGTATAGTTTTTAAGCTACATAAAAAAATAAGGTTGACAACACTATTAGATTATTATTTATTGAAGCTCAAACACTGAAAGCAGCAAGAGAAGGACTAACCTGAAGTGAAGATTGACTCACTTACCATCATGGGAATTTTCTTGCTGCAGTTAGATACTTGACCCTTAGTGAATGAAGACCATTCAATGCATATGCAATCACAGTTTGTCCTTTACAATTTTGCAGGTAATGCTCCACGATAGGATTCAGATACTTTCAGGGAATTGGACACAAGATAGGAGTAGAATCAAAGTCAGGCTGTCTGAGAATGTAAGCTTGGTATGTGATATATGCAGTGGAGCAGTACATAAGATTACACTTAAAAATAGTTTCTCTTAAATACCTGGATGGATCACTAGATTTAGTTGATAGCTTTTGTTTCCTAGGTGGTGTAATTAGTGAGTTGGTTGCTTGGAAAGCATAGAAATCAGAGTAAGAATGGGTTGGAGAAAGTTCACAAGAGCTACTATCACTGCTGGCAATAAAGATCTTTTCCCTTAGAGTGAAGGGCAGATGGTATGATGTATGCGTTAGAGTTTTAATGATGAATGGTACTGAGTTATGGGCCTTGAATGCAGAGAACTTGTGAAGACGGGAGAGAAATGAAGTGAGCATACTCTGTTGGATGTGTAAAGGTGCATGAATTGTACGGTATATATGTACTGAGAGAAAACCTGGTTGAAAGAGGAATCAGATGTAATGTGCAAGGAAGAAGACTGTTCAAGCATGAATATATGATGCAAATGGATGAGGACACCTTTATAAAGAAGTACCAATCACTAAAACTCAATGTAGCTTGCAGGAGAGAGAGAGAGAGCAGGAAGATAAAGGACAAGGTGGTAAAAAGTGATCTCAGGATCTGGAACTTTGCAGAAATCACAAAAGTCCAAGATAGTTGGTGATATAGGATTCTTAAGAAAATCTGTCCACTTCAGTATAACTGAGTTCCAGCAGAGCTGAGTGTGTGTGTGTGTATACACAGAGTGTTTCAAAAAGTTTGATATCATTTGAGATGTAAATATCACAGAAACTACATAGTCAAAGCAAATGAAACTAAACGGGCAGTCAAGCAGGAAAGCAAAGTGAAAAAGGGACCTAACAAGAGTAACCTCCCTCGACCTTCTTGAAAATTCTTACATTCTAGAAGTTTCCAATTAACTTCCGGATGACGTGAAAGGCAGGAACTTCCGGTTCATCCCTTATATAAAGGAACACCTTTCTAATTTTGTGCCACTCTTGCCTATCAGTTCCTAGATATGCATTAAGTCACGCCACTCCCATACACACCCACACACGCGAATGTTCGCCTTATTTGCTTTGAGACATGAGGCTGCAAAATAGGTTCATGTGACATTCCAAGCTTTTCCTTCAATTAACCTATATGTTAATGCATTACATCCAGTAATAAATATGTTATGACTTATTATGAATGTCTTACAAATACTTATTTTCTTGTCATTTATATACAAGATGGAGATCTCTCTTTCTTGTAATTATAAAAATTACAGGATGTTTCATACTGACATTCATTAAAGTTTTATACCTCCAAATTTGAATGAGAAATTCAAAGGTATGTGGATTCCAAGTGAGTTCTGGAAGCACTGTGTGTATGTGTGCTACTGTACACCTTGCCCTCTCCTCCTATTATTCTCTCTTTCCACCCATCATCTCTCTCTGTAGTTCTCCCTAGATATTTTTCCTTGCTACCAGTACTATTTCATTTAGCCATTTTCATCTATTAATATTGTTCTTCCAACTCACCCACTGAACCAAATTAAATGTTGTGTACTCTGCCTGCCTGGGCAAAACATGCACCTCTGCAGTCTAACCAACCTTAAGTCATCTCTCTCGTCAAGTGTATCATCATTACTATCCTGCCCCATCTCTTCTGCATCCCTCTATCATTCCCAACTCATACATCATTGGTTATCTGCCCTGCAACCCTACTCAGTTTTTTAGTTAGTCTGCCTCATAATTCCCCCATCTTCTTTTCCCTATACAATCTTGCAACTACCCCACCCACCCACTCTTACTTACCTTATGCCTTGAGGTGCAATGTAGACACTTAATTTCCAAGTGATCATGCAGCACTTCTATAAGAACCTCCTCCTGCTTCTCTCATACTTTAACTCCTCATTCCCTAGCATAAATCTAACCTGTCCTTCTTTCAGGGTTCATAGTCTTGTGAGCTGCATGATAAGCTCAGTGCCACAGGAAACTTGAAAAAAGCACCCATTTCACGCTGTACAATGGTTGGCATTAAGAAGGGCATCCAACCACAGAAGTTATACCAAATCAAGTACTGGAGCACGATGTAGTCCTTGGACCCATTGGATACTGTCAAACCATTGAATTAATAAATGATGATGTATGTATGTATGTACATGTGTGTGTCTGTACCATTGTCTAAACATCACAATGGCTGTAAATGAGTAACACCTTCATGCAAACGAGGTCATTTCTAGACCTTTGTGAAAAATATGTTTAGCTATGAGAAACAGATAAGAGTTGGTAACAGGAAGGGCACCAGCCACAGTAAAAACTACCTCAACAAATTCTGTGTGACCCATATGCAACATGACAAATTCAAAGCTATTCTAGTTGGTATATATGTATTTGTATACATTTATATCTTGTACTTCATGGTTATAGCTTTGTTTTCTTTGCAGATATTTATACTTAAAGTTAAAATGCATGACTAACTGATTTCCAAAGAGAAAAAATTGTTGGAGTGCAGACAGAAAGAGTATCAATCAATAAAACTGCTGAATTGCTTCATAAAATAGATATCACGATAGAGATTCAATTGCTATGCCTCTCCTCTCCTCAACAACAATATGCAGAAAAAATAGTGTCCAAGTAGTAGTCAATGGTTCAATGTTGTCTTGAATGAATCTTTATTCACTATTTCCCTACTTCAGGGTGAATTTATATATAGAGATATCCCAAAGAAGCCTTCAACACAACTGTGAAGCATGGAGGTAGATCTGTGATGATTTCAGCAGTCATGTCATAGAAATCTCTTGGCCCATCAACTGTTCTACATGGCAGAGCTAACATAAAATAATTATCTGCATATTTTCGTCAATCATATCCATCCCATAGTACAAACATTGTTTCCTGATGGTAGAATAATCTTGCAAGACATTAATGTGCAGATTCATATGGTTAATGTTATTCAAAATTGGTACAAACAGCACAAAAGTGAAGCAGGCCACTTGGAATGGCCTTTGGAATCACTGGCTCTCAATGTAATCATTTATTGTGCAGTTTGTAGTAGCAGATGAAGAACCTCTTCCCTCATCACTGAAAGAGTTAAAGCAGATGCTACAAGAAGAATAGCTCAAAATTCTCCCAACAACTATTCAGAACCTGTATGACCTACATGAGTCAATTCTTTGAATAATACATCAGGGAGGAACAACTCCATATTACATAATAAAACTTCCATTTAACAAAGTATTTTTAATTATTTTATCCAACATCACGTATAAATATATATATATATATATATATATATACATATACATTTATATATATTTTTATATACACACACACATATATATATATATATATACATACATACATATATATATATACATATATATATACATACATACATATATATACATATATACATATATATATATATACATATATACATATATATATATATATACATATATACATATATATATATATACATATATACATATATATATATACATATATACATATATATATATACATATATACATATATATATATATATATATACATACATATATATACATACATATATATACATACATATATATATATACATATATATATATACATATATATATATACATATATATATATACATATATATATATATATATATAGCAGCCAGCTGAGAGCAATGTTTATGGGATTATGATTTGCAATCTTGATATAATTTGATCAAAAAGACATTTCAAATAGATCAGAACTGTTCTCTTCTGCTCAATGTATTGAGTTAGAACATGAGATCCAAACAACCTTATGAATAACAAAGAAAAGAAACACTGGACAAATTACCCAGTGAAATCGTACATCACCATAAAACAGGAAAATCAATGGTGAATTAAGATTTGGCAGAAAAATCTACCAGTGACTTGGAATCAATTTATGATTTAACTAATGAACCTTAAATATGCACTGAATCTGTTGATAGAGAAATTTAAAAACAGCAGCAAATGCAACTATTTGATGAAAAGCTATTAGATCAGTCAAAATTCTATCAGATGTGCTGCAACTTATTTCCCTGTGCTTCTTGTACCAATTATGAGGTCTGTAGTCATTGCAGATGACAAGCCAACTTAATGGAAAGAGTCTATAATAGAATCCATGAAAAAAGAAACAGCCGACGTCCAGAAAATAGAAAAAGGATTGTCACTCATGTATCGCTGCATTACCCTTTAATTGAGTGCTACTCAGAAGACTAAGAAGAATAAAAAAAATAATTTTAAGTTTATAGGTGCAGTGTAGTTAAGAAGTTTACTTCTGAACCACATGGTTTTGTTTTCAGTTCCACTTCATCAACCTTTGGGTAGGTGTCTTCTACAATAGTCCTGGGCTGACCAAAGCCTTGTGAATGGATTTGGTAGATGGATGAAATAAAGCAATCATATGTGCAAGTGTGTGTGTGTTTGTGTCTCATGCTGACCTAGTGTAATAGTTGTAAATGTTGCTGTCACACAACCAGCGTCATTCAATTCCAATATTTTGTGAAAATATGTCTGGCCACAGGTAAATATCTTGCTTAAAAAACAGATGAATGTTGGTGATAAAAAAGGCATCTGGCTGTAGAAAATCTGCTTCAATTACTGCCTTCCAAGCCATGCAAGTGTGGTAAAGTAGATATTAAAATAATGGCAATGATGATAAGTCTGAAAAGAAATGTTACTAAACAAATACTACCATCAAGAATATGCATGACAGCCAAGCAGTTAAGAAAACAATTTTGTGAAAACTTCTGAGGACTCTTCTAACATTGTTGAACTGTATAAACAGAGGAAAAGTTGAAGATATACCAAGTTTCAATAAAATGCCAAATTTATTTATAAATGCAATTATGTCCTTGTACACAGGTACTTATGCTTTTGTTTATAATTCTCCTGGTAACTGTAATGAGACAACTTTGGGGAAGACAAGCTTGCGTTATACATCTTCATAATAATTATGGATTATGTAATCTGTATATTTCTGCAAGAATATAGATACAATCAAGAGAAAACTACCCAGATTTACTGTTGAAAAACTACTTGAATTAACCTCCAGTGATAATGCTGCAATTTCGAGTGACAAGCCCTTAGCAGCACAAGAACAACTGATGAATTTTGAAACTACATTGTAAAGAGGGGCTGAAAAAAAATCAAGATTAAAAATTAAAATAATGGTTATAACCTGAACTCCATAATCATCTGTAGAATGGGCCAAGAGTCACAAAGTATAAAAATATATTCACAGATTGCAATATGTAGTCAGACTTTGTGACTCTTGGTCCACTCAATATATATCATGTCAGGAGCTCAACTTTTTATTGTCAGATTTCATTTTCTATCATTGCCAGTAACATGGCAGACAATAGAAATACTTTCGGACAAAGACACAAATTAGCATGGGTGAATGGAATTGTAGAGTCAGAATTAAAATGTTACTTTTAAAAGCTCATCAGTATAGTAGAGAGGCTGAGACTATAACAGAAAGGTTAATAGAAAAAACAAGTGTTGAGCATCACATATTTTTATGATTTGCACCTGACCCCATTCTCCATAAAGATTAAATACAGTATTTTATGTTCAAAAATTTTAATTTTCATTGGACATACTTTCAGATAACTAAACACACATTTCACAAATACTGGAGCTGACAAAACTGTTGACACTGACACAATTCAATGACAAAATCAGATTAATTTGTGTTGAATGCATAATACCTTTTATGTTGTGGACAGTCCCATCATAGATAATAACTAAGAAATGTACCCACTACACTAGACAATTAACTAATTAGATGATGAAGGAAAACTGGTGTAGCTGTATTATCATTAATGGCAACAAAGATGAAGTAAGATGTACTGGGAATGAACAATGGTAGATGATGACAAAGTCTAGAAAAAGCTGACAACATTTTTTAGTAAATCAGTACAGGAGAAAGTTAGTTTGGATTTAGTTTGTACTTGTGTCTAGATGTAGAACCATAAATACTATACTTCTACAAAATGACAAGAGGTTTTAGTTAAGAATAAACCATCTAGCATTTATCAATCAGAATACTTTTTGATAGGATCACACACAATATAGTTTGGTGTGTGCTGCAAAAATAAGATGTAGATGAGTGACCTTCAAAAGCCATTTAACCCAAGTATGAAGATGCTATAAGGCAAAGTTAAGATTAGCAGTAAATTATTCATGTAGTTAGGTGCCCACAGCATTTCTTTCCTTATTCCCCTTCTGCTCATCATAGTTCTTGATTCTATAATACAAGAATTAATTCAAAACTGTTGCTTTTGGAAGCAGCAATAACAAAATGTGTCAAAAATGCTACAAAAAAAAAAAAAAAATTCAAAACCTGGAATAATTTAGTCTAAAGACTAAATATTAACAAAGCAATAACCAGAGTGCTAATTAAAATTCCACAATATCTCATTGTCATCTTGGAAGTAGGTAAAATTAAAATGGAATGAAAAGGATGTCAAGGTATACTGGTGGGCTAATAGGATTGAAACATCAATTGCTCTAGATGCATACCATTGAATAATGGACATTAAAATAATGATGATACTTGCATGCTAAAATTCATAACACTGATATTCATAAAAAAATTCATTTATTATATATATATATTGTTACTTGAAAAGAATGTTATACTACAAATATACAACTATGATTTCTCTCCTGTGTGGATATGTTTATGCTGAGTTAAATTATCACTTCTGGAAAATTTTTCATTACAGATATCACACTGGTATGGTCTTTCACCAGTGTGAATACGTTTGTGTCGAGAGAAATGACCACTTTGAGAGAAAGTCTTGCCACAGGTATCACAGTGATATGGTCTTTCTCCTGTATGAATACGTATGTGGCAAGACAAATGACCCCTTGTAGAAAATGCTTCATTACATATATCACATTGGTATGGTTTCTCCCCAGTGTGGATACGTTTGTGATAAGTTAAATTACGATTTCTAGAAAACGTTTCACCACACAGGTCACAGTGATAGGGTCTTTCCCCTGTGTGAATACGTTTGTGGGAAGACAAGTCACCACTTCCAGAAAACATTTTACCACAGATATCACAGTGGTATGGTTTCTCTCCCGAGTGAATACGTATGTGACAAGTTAAATGACCCCTTGTAGAAAATGATTTAGTACAGATCTCACAGTGATATGGTTTTTCTCCAGTGTGAATACGTTTGTGGATAAATAAACTACGACTATCAGAGAAGGCTTTGTTACAAACTACACAAAGATATGGTTTCTCCCCTGTGTGGATACGCTTGTGGGTAGATAAATTACCTTTCTGAGAGAAATTTTTATCACAGATATCACAGTGGTATGGTTTCTCTCCTGTGTGAATTCGCTTGTGGGAAGATAAACTGCCACTTGAAGAAAAATTTTCATCACAGATATCACAGTGGTGCAGTTTTTTTCCTGGATGACTACATTTATGGCGAGAAAATAAATTGTTTGCAGTGAATCTTTTGCCACAAACTTCACACTGATGAAGATTAGAGAATGAATGGATTAATTTATGTTGAATTAAATTCTTTTTTGTTGTGAATAACTTTCTGCATATATCACAAGAATGTGATTTCTCTTCTGATGAATCAATATTTTGGGGTTCTGCTTTTTTATTCATAACTTTTACTTTTTATCTAATTTTCTGTGTGATATTCTTTGTAAAGTCTTAACTGTTAAAAAACATTTCAAAGGGATTTATTAGTTTATCTTGTGACAGCCAACAACTAAAATATCATTAAAGTCGTTCCAATTAACAAGATAAATCCAGATATGAAATTCTTAAAGTATAAAATTATAAAAAGTTCACAGTATAGCTTTCTAAATTAATTTATAAAGAAAATTTTCCTGTAAACATTTATGTAGGAATTTTTGCAAACAATCTCAATTCCAAGGTAATAGTTCACATCCATTCAACTAAGAGTTTCAGAAACAGGCTGACATCAGCTTGATGAAGTTTTTAGTCTTTATATCTTCAGTCTAATTAATATTTTACTGTAGCAGTAGTTGTAACAAAAGGACTGCAGTCATGCTGAAGTACTACATATGTTGTTGATACTGTTACTACAGCCTTCCTTCTGTTGTTGGTTTTGGTATTACAGTAAATAATCTCAATTCCAAGGATTTTGTATTAACAGGCTGACATAGCTTAATGAAGTTAATTTTAATCTTCAAACTTCATATGTTGATCATCTTTAGTGAAAACTTTTTACCTTAAAACCATCAGATAACCTGAAATAAAAAGACAACATAAGACATAAAGGACAATGAAGTGTTAACACGAGTTTTATTGGAACTGAAAATTATAATAAAAAGAATCAGAACATATTTCCAGAGATAAGACAACTGCCAACTCTATTGTAGTTTTCAGACAGCTGTGTAATGTGTATGGACAAGGATAGCTGGATAAAGAAGTGCCGATCTCTAATTGTGGAGGGAGCCTGCAGAAGAGGTAGACCTAAGAAGACATGGGATGAAGTGGTGAAATATGACCTTTGATTGTTGAGTTTCACAGAGGCAATGACAAGTAACAGAGGCTTCTGGCAATTTGCTGTGCTTGAGAACACACTTCAAGCGAAGTGAAATCGTGGTCATGACCAGTGCCAGTGATATGTAAATCAGCACCCATGCTGGTGACACAGGAAGGACACCCAATGCACTGTAGAGTGGTTGGTGCTGAGGAGGGCATCCAGCTGTTGAAAGCAAGCCAAACAGACTGGAGCCAGGCACAGCTCTCTAGCTTACCATCTAACCCATGCCAGCATGGAAAACAGATGTTAAATGATGATGAGGAGGACACACCTACAATTCCTTTCTTTTCTCAAACATTTACAATCGTGAAAACTATTGTAGTAACGTTATTACAAGGATTTCATAGGAAAGAAGTACCAACATATTTGTTAGGATTAGGGTTAGGGACGGAATTCCCTAACCCTAACCGTAACCCTAAACCCTAACCCTAACACCCTAGTGAAAATCGTGCGGGTGTTAATCTGAAAATTTACCGTAACTTACATTGATGACCAACAAAGAATATAAACTGTTCTTTAATAACATAATTCTTGTCTACAAGACTTTGACTCCGTCCGAATGTCTTCTTCCAGTCCTCCAATCACATATGACTTATGAGCCGGTCATTTGAAAGGAGATAGACAATCATTATCACTACTATTATCCTCATAGTTACCTTTTACATAGTAAATGCCTGACTTCCTTTAATCAAATACTTCATTGGGATTTATGCTGTTTAAAATAATATTAACTCTCTTTACCAAATGTCTCTTGAAATGCACTGCCATTGTTTCGATTAATTTTTAAAATAATGAAGAATTTAGTAAAATAACTGTCAGTATTAAGCTGATGTTTGTAACATGAATTAAAACGAAAGTTTGATGGAAGGTTTAAATTTAGATCACTTTAAAAGAAAGTTTGTATTATAAAACCAAGAAACTTTACAACACGAAAAGTCGCGAATACAAATTTGGAGGTATTGAATTGCATCCGCCACAAAGTTGTCCAAGATTCTAAGACTGATGGGTTTCGCTATAAGGAACAGGAATCACTGTTCATATTTAAGGTGTTTGTACAATAAAATGTCATCCGAAGACGTAAACATTAACCGATTAGGTTTACTTTAGGCAAATCACATGTAATGAGAATAAGTAGGGTCTAGCCGCTATTTCGTAAAACATCTAAACTTCTTTCTCTTAGTCAACACTTCTGCCTATCAGTCCTCGAGAGGACTACAGAATAAAAACAAGAGTAAAAAACATGGTTAAAGAAATAGAACAAAAATATACTCAAAATATCTATATCGAAAGAATGCCGTTACTCCTTGAAAACAATATTAACTGGAGTTTAAATGAAGAGAAAAATCAGAGAAAACGAAAACAAGCAAAAATAAAGACGAAAGAAAACAGGTTATTGCAAGGAGAAGGAATTATGCAGATGAAGTAGAATAATAAATTTAAAAGAGAAATTTTCTCGATAAGAAATATGTAAAAATATATATAAATGATGCTTACATAAAGAAATGTGGGATAAGAGGAAGAAAACGGTGTTATTAAAATTGGGACCAACGACAATGGGGTTTGCAAAAAAGTACAATGCTCCTCTGAATTACCGAAACGAATAAGTGAAGCTTCAAGATAATGCTCTACGTCGAAATAAATTCGAAAGATAGTTCATAAAGATAATAAGGAGCCTCTCGTATACAAATAACCTTTTGTGCATATTATAAGAACATATATATTCTTAAGAAGAAGCAAAATATATATATATACACACACACACACAAATTACGATGAAAGTAAACAAACAAACGAAGTTTGCTTTAGAAGCGTCGAGGTGTCTTAGAAAGTTAAAGAAGTGATTTTTTAAAATTATCAAACGTAGGATAATGTTAATAATATAGCCTGAACAGGATAAACTACCCCTAATTTGCAGAAAAAAGTGTTGGCGGCTAGCTATGAGACTCGAACTCACACCCCCATGATTACGCGTCGCAGTGCTCTCACATCATCATCATCATCGTTTAACGTCCGCTTTCCATGGTAGCATGGGTTGGACAATTTGACTGAGGACTGGTGAACCAGATGGCTACACCAGGCTCCAATCTGATTTGGCAGAGTTTCTACAGCTGGATGCCCTTCCTAACGCCAACCACTCCGAGAGTGTAGTGGGTGCTTTTACGTGCCACCGGCACAAAGGCCAGTCAGGAGGTACTGGCAACGGCCATGCTCGAAATGGTGTATTTTATGTGCCACCTCCACAGGAGCCAGTCCAATACTGGCAACGAACTTGCTTGAATGTCTTTTCACATACCCAAGTGCCAGGAAGGTGACATTGGTAACAATCACGCTCAAATGGTGCGATTTACGTGCCACCGGCACGGAAGCCAGACAGCTGGTTCTCTGGCAACGATCATGCTTGGACGGTGCTCTTAGTGATCTACTGGTACGGGTACCATCACGATTTTGCTTTCGCTTGCCCCAACAGGTCTTCGCAAGCTGAGTTTAGTGTTCAATGAAGAGACGTTGGCATGGGTGCTAGTCTACAGATTTAGTTCGATTTCAATTTCAATTTCACTTGCCTCAACAGGTCTTCGTAAGCGGAGTTTAGTGTCCAATGAAGGAATGTTACGCGTAAGGGGGCTGGCTACATCCCTGGCAGAGGCCTTGGATTTTGGTCTCACTTGGCTTGCCGGGTCTTCTCACGCACAGCATATTTCCAAAGGTCTCAGTCACAAATTATTGCCTCGGTGAGGCCTAATGTTCGGAGGTCATGCTTCACCACCTCATCCCAGGTCTTCCTGGGCCTGCCTCTTCCACAGGTTCCCTCAACCGCTAGGGTGTGGCACTTTTTTACACAGCTATCCTCATCCATTCTCGCCACATGACCATACCAGCACAATCGTCTCTCTTGCACACCAAAACTGATGCTTCACCTTTAAGCTGAACTGCTCTCACCACAAATTTTTCCGCAAATTTAAGATATATAGAAATCTCGCTTTATACATACATACATTACATTACATACATACATACATACACGCACATACATACATACATACATACCGGAGTAAGCACATGAATGTGAAACAAGTTGGAAAAAAGAGCACTAAAATACCAGAGGTAGAGTAATATGCTTTATTAAAAGCAGCAGAAATTTTACAAAAACTGTTACTCAGATTTTCATGTTCCCGTTCATCAGACAGTTTTGTTAGAATGGAAAAGAAATGACGATATAATCAAACATAAAACTAGTTTAAAGGATACACCCTTAAAAATATGGAGGCAGACCCGCGTGATCTGTGTTATGGGAGAAATGCGACGGCACATGCGGATGATGTCACCATCATCGTGTCTGATGAAGGGCAGCTACTTTGTGTAGAAGACGCCATCAAAGGATACGAAGTGATGGCAGGAGCTAAAATTAACCAGGAGAAAGTCAATGGTGGGGAAAGTCAATGCCTCCCAACAGCGTCGTCGGATGCTGGACAGAAGGCCCGGTTAAAATGCTCAGGATCTGGTTTGGACCAGATCTCCAGGTGGAGAAGAACTGGAGCAAGGTGGCGAGCAAGATAACGGCCCGAGCCCAGACTTAGCCTGGGAGGACGTTATCCTAAAGGGAAGGGCTGAGGTTGCACAGGTGTTTATAGCATCAGTGATAACCTACCGCCTAACCATCGTGCCTTGCCCCGGTTTGTGGTTTAATCAGTTGGAACGGATCCTTTTCCACTTTTTGTGAAGAGGGAAAACGCCACTTGTGAGGTGCTCCATCTGCTGCCAAAAACCGTTAAAGGGTGGGCTGGGGATGCCCTAGCTGATGATGTGCAAGTACATGCTGAAGCTGAGGCATCTCCGGTGCTACCTGGATGGTGAACAGGTGTGGTCACTGCTGGCCAAGCAACTCTTTCTGCAATTGAAGTCCCTTATGGATGTAGATGCATGGATCAAGTGAAGACCTAGGATGGGAGAATGGCAGAGAGAGTGCAGACAAGCACTCACTCTTTTTTCCCGGATGAGCAACGCCGGCAGCAGGGTTACCACTGCGGACTTTTATGGGTTGGTAGAGCATAAGTCCAATGATGTCCTGCGGGAAACTCTAGGCTTTGATGAGGAGCAGCTGACCAGCCTTTTCAGAACTTTCGGGCCGAGGTATCAGGATAACAGAAATCCTTGGCC
>NC_068987.1:24307507-24312757 GCF_001194135.2 Octopus bimaculoides | reverse complement strand
AACCAATTAAAATTAACTCGGAACATTATTTTATTTTATTTATCACATATAATTTTATTAATTCACCCTCATATGTTTATATAATTTTTAATCTCATTCGTAAAAAACACCCTTTTGAGTGTGGCCGTTGCCAGTACTGTGACTGGCCCTCATGCCGGTGGCACATAAAAACACCCACTACACTCTTGGAGTGGTTGGTGTTAGGAAGGGCATCCAGCTGTAGAAACTATGCCAGATCAGATTGGAGCCTGGTGCAGCCTTCTGGCTTGCCAGTCCTCAGTCAAATCGTCCAACCCATGCTAGCATGGAAAGCGGACGTTAAACGATGATGATGATGATGATGATTTGAAAATATTCATTTTTGATACATGGGAATTTATGATGAAGCATCAGATTATTTTTATCAAATTTTATATTTAGTTGCTGTATTTTAAGCTTACTTCTTAGGTGAAAGATGGTTGATCAGTATTGAATGGCTTGGCTTATTTGAATGTTTTATTCAATTGGCAACTCATTCAAATTTAAAACTCTTTTCTTTTATTCTAAACTTACTTCTTGTCCTGTATTAATCCAGATTTATTAAATAGTTAATATTATTATCCTTTGCTTGCATTTTCCAGTCTAGTATAATATAGATGCTTTTATAATAAGCATCGTGGAACAAAGTTTACAAAAATAAGCTAGAGCTTTTATCTATATTTAAAGATAAATTTCAAACCATTGGGAAAATGTCAAATGTAAATGTCAAACAACAGAAACACAAAGTCTCACACTCACACAAAACTAAAGAATTCTCTCCTATGTATCACTTATGTAGGACTATTGCACTCTAAAACCCAGTAACTTTACTATATTTACAGTCTGCACTGTGTACAATGTGAAAGGAATCTGTAAAAGAGAGAGAGATTAAGGAAGACTTAGAGTGAAGAAAGGAAAACTCATATTAAGATGTTACAGCTCATAGAGAAAATAAAAGACTATGTTGATTAGTAATACATGATGCTTGAGAAGACCTAACCATCTATGTAAGCATAGAAAAATGTACATTAAAATGGGAGTAATGGTGGGAGACTGGAATATATCAATATCTCAATCTTTTGCCCATTTTGTCCATACTGATCTCCTGCTGTCTCTCATCCCTATTCAATATCCTCTCATCTTTCTTTCACTCCTCACCTATAACAGTTTTCTGATGAAGAAAGACATGAGATCTCTTTTCTCACCAACGACCATACAAAACTACTCCTTTCTTTCTCTCATCATAGTTCCTGAGTAATGAAGATTTGCATTGGATCTGTTGTTATCCAACAGACCTCTCCATTTACCCTCCCACATAACTAATCATACTCCCTCTCCATCAGTTCACTCTTTTATTAACATCCATCACACTCTATCATCATCTCAATTACTCATCACTTTGCATACTCTCTCAGAAGCTAACACTAGCCTTCTGTATGACTAATTACTACTCCACTTGACATCCATCACATTCTTGCCATTACTTTGTCTCTTCCAGTACTTCTCCTCATACATTTTCCATTTCTCCCTCCTCTTTCATACTGTCACCACAATCATTGTTTCCGTTTCATAATATTGTGTCTTCGTCTGTCTGACCAAAGTCCATCTTCTACAACTGCCATCTCTTCTACGTTGTGCTTAACAAACAGAAACAATGTAGTTAAGTGAGAACTCTTATGAGTGGAAGACAAGTCCATAAAGTGGCTGACAAACAAGCACAAAGAGTGAGAGGCTGTCATGTCAAGGACATGACAATCTTTCTAGAGCTGGAGCCATGACAAAATGAACCCAGTACACTCTGTAAATTGGTTTACAGTTAGGAAGAGGATCCTGCTGTAGAAATTGCGTCAAAACATTAAGTAGTAAGGGCAGCCATAACAAATTAGAACTGACTTGGATCCTAGCAACACATTCAGTAGACAAATTAACTATGGTAATGTGGATCAGTAGTATGGGTTCTAACTTGTGGGAGTACAACTGTGAATAGTCTGATCATAATCCTGAGAAAATGATTTACTACAGATATCAGTGATATAATTTTGCGCTTGTAGAAGTACATACACGATAAATCAAGTGGGAATTTCCTTGGAATGTTTCAGCACAGATATCAGTTATATACTTTCACCTGTATGAGTACGCTTGTGAATAGTGAAATCTCCATGTCGGTAAAATGTTTTACCACAGATACCACAGTAGTATGCATTCGCACTCATGTAAGAACATTTGTGAACAGTTAACTGATAATTTGTGGAAAATGATTTATCACATATATCACAATGGTATGGTTTTTCACCTGTGTGAGTTCGTGTGTGACGAGTTAAGTGAAATTTTGTAGTAAATGTTTTACTACAGATAACACAATTATGTGGTTTCTCACCTGTATGACTAAATATGTGTATAGTCAATTCACTATTACAAAAGAATGCTTTGCCACAGATATCACAGTGGTAGGGTTTCTCACCTGTGTGAGTACGTACATGACGAGTTAAGTGAGAACTTGCAGAAAATTTTTTGCCACAGATATCACAGTGGTAAGGTTTCTCACCTGTGTGAATACGCATGTGATGAACTAAGACAGAATTCTGAGAGAATGTTTTACCACAGACATCACAGGAGTGTAGCTTCTCATTAGCCTGAGTACATTTGTGACTCATCAATTTATAATTTCGAGAAAATGATTTGCCACAGTTATCACAGTGGTATGGTTTCTCACCTGTGTGAGTACGTATGTGACGAATTAAAGTATTTGTAGAGAATGTTTTACCACAGATATCACAATGATATGGTTTCTCACCTGTGTGAGTACGTATGTGAACATTTAATTGAGACTGCTGGCAAAATGTTTTACCACAGATATCACAGCGGAATGGTTTTTCACCTGTGTGAATACGTACATGACGAGTTAAATCATAATTCTTATAAAACATTTTCCCACAGACATCACAGTTGAATGTTTTCTTACTTGTCTGTGTACATTTGTGAACAGTCAAGTCATCCTTACAAGAGAAAATTTTACCACAGATATCACAGAGAAATGTTTTCTCATCTGTGTGAATACATTTGTGTGATAGCAAAGAACTACATGTAGTAAAATCTTTATCACAAAATTTACAGTGGTAAACATTTGATTTTGTATCAAGTAAATTGTGTTCACTGGTGTCCTTAATATTCATGAAGGGGTTTGCACTGATGTCACAGCCATATGATTTCATCTGCATACCTTTTTTATCTGGTTGAGGAAAATCATTATTCTCATATTGTATTTCCTCACTCTCACTCAGTCTCTCTTCCATAATGTCATTCATTCCTCACAGAATACAAACAGAATTCCTTCTTTATATTTTTCTTTTTTTTTTTTTTTTAAATTCAATGTTTTATAAAGCAAAGTGATACTGCGATTAAGAGGTTAGATTACTGGGCAGGAATTTATGAAGATACACATTATTTTTAGGGATTAATATAAATTAAGATTTGGAATATTTTTTATAGTTATATCTCATATACTCTTTTCAGATAAAAGTCATTCTCCTTAATTATAATTTTTAAATTAAATCCAATCCTGTCACACATGATGGAATTTGATCCAGTTCTCAAAGTACACCCAGATACCTTAGACATTACACATAAGGCTGGTGATGCTTTCTATTAAATTTCTTGAGTTCAACCATACATAATCAAGCCAGAACATACACTTCCAGTCAATTTCAAGTTAGAAGACCTCTATCATGTTATCCTCATGAAGTCATTCTTTAGTTTTCCAGATACTTCATTGATCTGCTGATGTGTCTTCTGTGGGGAAATTGTCACATCAATATTACCAGATATCCTGAAACATAGGGACAGCATAATATATAAAAGGCTATTATAAGTCAACGCAAAGTGTGTTAGAGAGACGATACTAAATCAGAAATATTGAAAGATAGACAAAAAGCAAGAGAGAGAAAATATCTACAGAGAAAAGATACAGTGTGGATATTATAGATTATCAACCAGACAATCACGTAGGTCACCTTATATAATTTCATTAAAAATTCTCAAGGTGTACACATTTTTAAAATTAATATTTGGAATATTAGAATCGTTTCCGGTAATCCTTCGTTTTAACTCGATGAAACTAAAACAAACAGTCCTTCTTTATTGCACGTGATATGATGGTATATTTGGTATACGTTTTCATCTAAAATATTTTCCGAAATGGCTTCGCCAATCGTTTTAAAGTGCATAAGGCAAAAAAGAAATCGCCCCAAATCGGTCTGGATTGGGTGAGGAGGAGAGGGCAGGGGTGATTGTGTGAAAAAAAAAATCATAAACTTTTTTTAAATGTTTGCATAGCCGCGTGGTAAAAAAATAAATGATAAAATCCTCGAAGCGTTATATGAAATGTCGAATCTATTCTGCAATCGAGTCAACGATTGTTTTGGATCATTATCTCCGGGATGTGACACTTTCAGTAACAAAACTGTAAGTGGTATACTTTGAATACAAAGATCGCATGAAAATTATTTTGTCCAATGTTTCATTCTTTTTTTTAGCACTTGGTCACTTCTGCTCGCACAACCTAAGCATCAAAGGAATTAAAGTCATTTCAGCCGTCCTTTTTAGGTATACTGTATCAAACCAAGACTATATGGCGATCAAATGTTTGCCGACTATATAATGAAACGTATTTCACTTTTTTAATGAGGATGCGATCTAGTTGTTATTTCTAGCAGGTCAAGCGATAATGTGGGAATTCGGGCTTTAGCTTGGAATTCGGAAAATTAGGAATGGAGTGGAAAAAAAGTAACAAAATCATCTTTACTTTAAACAAAAATATTTTACTTTCGTAAATGATACACTTTCTTCTCTTTCTTTTACTTTACTATAGAGAACAAAACAAACGCATGTATGTAAACTGGTGTTTACCACCTTATATTAATAATACGTATTCATATAAATCCAATGAAGAATATGTAATACATACACAAATAATGAGAAGCTGAGGTAGAGGGAACAATCATAACTTCAAAAGAACTTTTACAGCAGATATTAATTTCCATTTCCAGGTCCACATAATAAAGAATAACGAATCTATTTCTTGCAGCAGGAAGTGAAGAGAAATAGGGAAACAATCAAGGGAAATAACTATATTGTCAACATAGTATTTTGGGTCAGACTAAATAAAGGGTTTGACCCGGTGGGAAATAAAAAAATAAAATATTCTAATAAGTGTAAAACAACTTGCTGTGAACG
>NC_068987.1:24299618-24307163 GCF_001194135.2 Octopus bimaculoides | reverse complement strand
ATTCAGGATGTGAATGTTCCGAGGCTCCTCCCCACCCACCCGTTCGCGAGCGCACATTTTTTTCTTCATATTCGTTCGCAGGAAGTTTTTAACACCTATTAGAATATTTTATTTTTTTATTTCCCACCGGGTCAAACCCTTTAGTTTGACCGTATTTTGATACACATCAAACAAAATAATATTACTCTGATATAAGGCATCGAGTTGACAGAAATGTTAGCACGCCGGGCGAAATGTTTTGCGATATTTCGTCTGTCTTTGTGTTCTGAGCTCAAATTCCGCCGAGGTCGACTTTGCCTTTCATCCTTTCGGGGTCGATAAATGAAGTACCAGTTGCATAATGCAGCCGATCTAATCGACTCTTCGGCCTTGTGCCTTCAGTAGAAAAGAATATTACTGATATTAATTTATTCATCCCAATTAGGAGATATTTCATCTCTCTCCGACTTGCAGTTAAAAACGATTTCAATGTGCGAAAATGTGAGAGTAAAATACAAATGCGGAATAAACGAAAAATTACGAAAAGAACATACAGAAGAAATTAAGGTAATTTTTCAGATAAACACCCGCACGATTTTCACTAGTGTGTTAGGGTTAGGATTTTAGGTCAGGGTTAGGGTTTAGTGTTAGGGTTAGGGGTAGGATTAGGGTTAGGGTTAGGTAATCGTGCGGGTGTTAATCTGAAAAATTACCGAAATTAATATAATTCCTACTCATTTACTTAAAGACAAAACGAATCATGACACTTAACAAGAAATAATCCATAAAATGAAAATGGTCTCTCTTGCTAGACGCGCTTTCATTTGTACAACTTCAACGTAAAGTATATCTCGTCCTACATGACCTTCTGATAATAGAAACACTCATACCGCCTATGAATATAGTTTGGAAGTCAGTACTTGTTCTTTGTGTGCTGTAAATTGGAGTTGTGACAATTTCAAAAGCACAGATAAAGATGCTTAATAATTAGTTTAGAGTATGAAACTTTTACTAAAAGAGAGCAATTATTGAAGTCTACACTGTCTAGGACATTCTCAAAACCCCTAATTTTAATGTATCTTTTTAATCAAAATGTGGTTTTATTATTGAAGAGTTCAACTACTGAAAAACTAATCCAGTTGGATATCTTTTAACATTGCAAAAAGCTATCTTGCTTTGTCTTTTTTCTCTCTCTCATACACTCCATGATGTTATTTTCTACTGACATATCAGCAAACACATTTTACCAAATTATGATTAATCCAGCATTAAACAAATTATGTTGATTCCAATATACTTTCACATTTGTTGAGTATTTTTGAAGAAGAAAAGTGGTGTAGCAGATTTTAAACCAAATCACTGAATATCCAAGTAAGCATCACAGTTTAGTCACAGTCATTTCACATATCAACCAATTAACTGACCAATTAGGATCAAGCCATCATGCAAGTCCTTTCTAGAATCTTCTAATGAAGCTTACAGAAAGGCAAATTTTTTGCATTAACTTCACAATGTTGAGGCTGTTGTGGTGACAACTCCATTCTCAGTTCCTTTTCCAGTCATTTGCAGATACAGAATACCAAGACAGTTGTTTTAACAACTTCATACTCATGTTTCTATTCTCCAGTCAAGTAGGTTCAAGGTACAGATATGCCATCATGAATTTAGCACTGTATTTCTCCAGCTGTGATGGCTTGATCATAAATTTATACATACCAGCTATTTTGTTGTAACCACCAGAGTTTGTCTCTCCCTGTGTGTATAAATTGTTGTTTTTATTTTTCATCTAAAGACCAATGTGGAAAACACTATGTGCAGTAAATAAAGCTTCTGTTAATTGTTCGTGAGTGTTGTTTATCATTTACATGCAGTCAACAACCCAACACAGCCAGCATAGAATACCTCCCTTGCAACAGTGGTTTTAATTTACTCACACCGATAGTACCAAACATCAACTTGTCTCATTTTCTTTCAAACTTGCTTCATTTATCTCAGCAGTGAGATTCATAGCATCATTAACTGTGAGTCTGAAGTCCTAAAAAGACTTGCATGAGCTGGTGCACTTGTAGACTCATTGGATGAGGGTATTTGGTGCTGCTGAGGACAAAGGTTCAGATCTTTAGGTTTCTCATCCTCCCCATCTTGCTCTATAATTGTGAGACTTGGACTTTGTCTGCAGCCCTTAGATCCATCTGAACTCTTTTGGTACAAGGACACTTGGCAAGATTATTGGTTACCATCAGTCAAATTTCATATCCAACCAATGACTTTACTCAGAAATTGGAATGCATTCTGCTGTATGATTTGTGAGTGCCAGCTCAGACAGTTTGATCATGTTGCTTGATTTTCAGAGTTAGTGTTCTGTTCACTGATGATCTGACTGGGTTGGCAGTACATGTTAGTTGATCACATGCCATATGGTCACAATAGATGAGGAAGTATCTTACAGTGTTGGGGACTAACTGGACTCTGCTTAACAGGTCACTCAGGAGGACCTGGGAATATACTGACAAATGGTGAATGCAACAACAGCACGACCCCACACCCAACCTGACTATGACTTCATATATACATACATACATAATAGACACTGAAAGGTAAACGAGCAACAAAACACACACTCAAAACATGTAATAGAGTGTATAAAGGCAGTAATGTACAATTGTAATGAGAAAAAACAGAAATTTAATATTTTGGAGTAAAACTCTTAGAAAACAAGATTAAGAGTTAGCAAAGGGTAGGTGAAAGGCCCCAGTAGAGTGTATATGCCATGCAAATTTTTCTGCAAAAGACAATCAGGAACAGTGAGGTTCACCCTACAAACCACTGTTTCAGAAAGATAGAACCCTCGCTGAACAATGAGAATGATTTCAGCAGTTGAATTAAATGTCAAGGGTAGAGGCTCCACATATGTAAGCTATTTGCATTAGAGCATGCAGTTTAAAAAGTAGTTGTTTGAACGAGAGTAGCTAACTATGACATTATAGATGCTGGTGATATTTGTGGGTCCTCAGGAAATGGTATTTAATTTGGGACAGTTTGCAACTATATTTATCGACATCTTAACTGAAAGATTGAATTTTTCCTCTAAAGGTGGAATGAGGGATCCTTCATATACATTAAATTTTCACTAATCTACCCCTTATTATTTCATCTAGAGAATATATCTTTGAGGTGAAATTAGAGATTCTTTCAGCAATGCCAACTACTAAGGATGAAGGAAATATTGTGAATGCGTAGGATCTTTTACTTAAGCTTCTTGTGGAGGTAAATCTTACCTGACTTGCAGGCCATAGAATGCCTAAAGAATTGACTGTATTTAAATTGATAGTGGCTAGCAGAACCTGCAGAAATTCCATAGTGTAAGCCAGCACATTTGAAACCATTATTTTAATATATTAAACACAAGCAAGAAAATTATTAAAATTCTTTTGATATCCTGTCATTTAATTAAAAGTGATTTTAGACATAATTGAAATGAATTTCAATTGTATTGCTATTTACCTCCTTGTAATACATTTAAAAGATATGATATGCTTTATAGGAAGCGCATTCCTTCTTGTGCATTTGTTATTGAAGTGGTTCCAACGAAATTATTGTGGAGGCTGACATATCCTACATGTATTGCATGCTTATTTTTGAAAAATAATCTTTCTTGTTCTTTCTCTTTTTAGCTAATGTCATCTAACATTGTCCATATTTAATAAACAAATGATAATTAATAGCTTTAATGCACATGTACAGACAGAATTTGTTTTACAAAATGGTAAACAAACCACAGTTTGCTGTCCAAACACAACAAAGGCTCAGTCTGAGTTATTTACCAACTGAGATTTTCATTTCATTTTAGTAATCTATTTGTATATCCATTAATATATCTATCTATTTGCATAACTTTTGATATAGCGCTGAGCTTATCTACCTACCTACCTGTTTAGGTAACTATCATGTCTACATTCCCTTCTGCCCATGTATATGCTTACTTTCATAATATTGAAAAGCATTTAAACTTAATAACAAAAAAGTGGGAGGGTTATGGCAATGCCCCAGCATGGCCTGGAACATGTAAAAGATAAAAGTGTAACATCCACAGCTATTTAATTAAGGTTATTTCACTTTAATTTAACCATCTTTCAGAACATAAATTTATAGATCTTTGACACAATTTCAATTGTACCTGTGATTTTAACACAAAAATGCAGAATAATATAGACCTTCTCTCTCCTTCATGTTTTCCCCTTTCTATTTTTTCTCATTACTTGTAATTCTCAGGACATTGTCCCTGTACAAACTCATGATGTGGGAGAGGAGTATATATGCTCCTTGAAGACATCCAGGATAGGTAATCTGAGATATTTATCATAGCCCCATCATAACAAGTCATCTTCCTTTTTGTCCTAGTATGTCATCATGGTACAACAGACATCCTAAATCTGTAACTATTCTAAGATCAAAATCCTTAACCATATTCAACTGTCTAACAAATTCCAGAGACTTTAGTATTTGATATGAAAGAATATTAAACTGGTTCAATTTTCAGATTAGTTTGCCAGCAATATCATAGAACCAATTGACAATAGCAGTTTTATTGAACTAATTAAGTAGCTTATCTAATATCAGAATTGAAAGAATAAAAAAAATGCTTAGTTACTTTGCCTGTCTCATTTTTGAAGGATTAATCAACCAACATTTAATGTTGGTAAACAAATTCAATATGTGGTCTTAAGGAGTGACATAAGAGAACCACAGGGAGAAGAGACTCACAAACTATGCTGTTTATTTTAGCAATTTTGTTTGGTATCATTGATACATGGGAGACTGTTGTGTGGTACACTGCTGGTTTTATATATGCTTTAACAGCAAGAATGTGTACACTAGGAGATTATTTGAAAGGTGTTATATAGTTGTTCAAAGGATTGGTTTAGTGCCAAAATCTTAGTTTAAATCAGAGAAATGAAGTCTACATTAAACTTCTGGAGGTTTTTTTTTTATGAGGGAGATACTTTCATGATTTGAAGGCAAATTTGTGGTTGTACAAGTCATTCATGAAGAAGTAAGCTTTGTAATGTGTCCATTTAATCATGTTTTCTGTTTTCTCATTGGGAAACAACACCTGAGAAACTACACAAGAATCAATGCCAAGTACTGCAAGGGAATTGTCATTTACTATATACACTTCAGGGTCAGGGAAAACTTCACCTAAATATCCCGTTTTATTTCAAGGCATTAAAACCAAAGAAATTATCTAGAATATTTTCAACAAATCCCTACTTATTGGACAGCATAAATTCCATCTTACTCTCTCTGGGAAATTGCACATGTAACCGCTTGCAGTATCCCTTAAGAAGACTGAAGATTTTGCAAAAGAAATACATTTGCTGTCAATACAAAAGTAAATTTTGAAAACTTAAACTGAAACTTTTGGTTTTGTTAAATTTATTCACATATTGTTAATAACACCAACTACAGTAACCACAGCATACCAAACATTCTCAAACATATCAAAAACATTTTAAGGTCTCCCTTGCCTCAAAACTGTTTTACAAAATTAACCATGAACCAAGAATTGTGAAATTACTTTTTGTGTGTGTGTACATGTCATTAGAAATTATTCAAAAAAGAAAAATCCGCAACTGCTTATTCCTGTAACTGGTTTGTGTAAAACATAGCAGTTTCTTGGACACATCTTACCATCTTCTGGACTCAACCCAATACTTTTCTCATTATTGTGTATTTTTTTTTTACCCAACTTCTTTTACTTTTCTTTTCATTACAGAATCCAAGTATACTGCTCTAATTTTGTACTTATGCTTAAACCTTCTTTGTTAAGAGGTTTCACACTTTTGTGCTTTTGTTATATACTTGCATTCACATCAATCACACCACCCATCTTGTTCTTGCCTTCTCTTATACTTCATTATCTCCCATACATGCTTTAACACTCTCTACTCAGTAATTATACAAACACCCAGCTCCTACTAATCAATGCCATACCTACACTACATTAACATACATACACATAACTCCTCTTTATAGACACAGATACCCATTGATATTTGGATCTGACCTACTGAGTCAAGTAAAATCACTGTCATGGCCAATACCAGTACCGCCTAACTGGCACCCATGTCAGTGGTCGATACCAGTGCCACTGGACTGGCTCCTGTGCTGGTGGCACGTAACAGCACCAATCGAGTGTGGTCGATGCCAGTGCTGCCTGACTGGCCCCCGTGCCGATGGCATGTAAAAAGCACCCACTACACACTCGGAGTGGTTGGCATTAGGAAGGACATCCAGCTGTAGAAACCTTGCCAGATCAGATTGGGGCAGCCTCCTGGCTTGCCAGTCCTCAGTGAAACCGTCCAACCCATGCCAACATGGAAAGCGGATGTTAAATGATGATGATGACATCCACCCACTCTATTCTTAACTCTCTACTCCGAACAGAAGAACATTCACACCTGGTTATTAACTCTTCACAGAATATTTCTCTTTCTCATTCCTCTCTACATCTCTATTTCTAGTGATGTAGAAATAACATCCAAAATTATAGGAACATAACACTTTCCATTAAAGCATTAAGCTAACACCATGTTTGCCAAACTTTGTTCTTCCTGTGTTCTTTGATGTATATTGTCTTTACACATATACAAGAATATGTGTGTGTGTGCATATGGGTGTTACAGCAGTTTATTTTTAAGAGAAGATTGTAAAGGGCAAAAAACTAATTCAAGATCTCTAATAAGATTTGTCTTGGACTCTAATTAACCACCCAACCCCTATGGGCATGGCAAATAGACTGATCCATCCTACCACTAGGTCCACGAAATCAACCCACTCTATAGTCTTAGTGCTTGTGCTAACATAAAATGCAACCATTACACTATCAAGTGGTTTACATTTAGGAAGGGTATCCTGATGTAGAAGCCATGTCAAAATATTAAGTAAGGATGAGATGTAATCTTCAATCAGCCACATTGAATAAGAACTGACTTGGACCCTAACATTCCAGTTAGTCTGCAGCAAAAAATGATAATGATCAGTAGTATGGCTTCTAAAAAGTTAAGAAATTCTTGAAAATATTTTACCACAGATATCACAGTGGTATGGTTTCTCACCTGCATTAGTATGTATGTGAAGGGCTAAATGTGAATTTACTTAAAATGTTTTACAATAGATATCAGTAGTATGCTCTCAACTACCCGAGTATGCGTGTGAATAGTGAAGTCTCTATGTTGATAACATTTTTAACCACAGATACCACTGTAGTTAGTATTCACACTCATGTAAGAACATTTGTAAAAAGTCAATTGATGAATTGTGGAAAATGTTTTATTACAATATCACAATGCTATGGTTTTTCACCAGTGTATATACGTAACAAGTTAAGTGAAATGTTTTGGTAAATGCTTTACTACAGATAACACATTAGTATGGTTTCTCAACTGTGGGCAAACTTGTGAGTAGACAACTCACCATTACAAAAGAAAGATTTACCAAAGGTACCATAATGTTATGGTTTGTCACCTATATATATATATATATATATATATATATATATATATA
>NC_068987.1:24295887-24299608 GCF_001194135.2 Octopus bimaculoides | reverse complement strand
TATATATATATATATATATATATATATATATATATGTGACAAGTTAAGTGAGAACTTTGTGAAAATGTTTTGCCACAAACGTCACAGTGGTAAGGTTTCTAACTTGTGTGAGTAGATTTGTGAACAGTCAACGCATTTTTCCGAGAAAATGATTCATCGCAGATATCACAGTGGTATTGTTTCTCACCTCTGTGTGTAGGTATATGACGAGTTAAGTGAGAATTCCGTGAGAATGTTTTACCACAGATATCACAGTGGTATGGTTTCTCACCTGTATGAGTATATTTATGAACAGTCAAGTCCCCATTTCTACTAAATGTTTTACCACAAATATCACATTGATATTCTTTTTCACCTGTGTGAGTCCGTATGTGAAGATTTAATTGATATTTTTGAGAAAATGTTTTACCACATATATCACAGCAGTATGGTTTCTCACCTGTGTGAGTATATTTGTGACCAGTCAATTCATAATTCCGAGAAAAAGATTTACCACAGACACCACAGTGAAATGGTTTTTCACCTGTGTGAATGCGTATGTGACGAGTTAAGTCAGAATTCTTTGAAAATGTTTTACCACATATATCACAGTGATATGGTTTCTCACCTGTGTGAAAACATTTGTGAACAGTCAACTCATAATTCTGAGAAAACGATTTGTCACAGATGTCACAGTGGAATGGTTTCTCACCTGTATGAGTGCGTATGTGACGAGTTAAATCAGAATTCGTAGTAAATGTTTTTCCACAGACATCACAGTGATATGGTTTCTCACCTGTGTGTGTACGTATGTGAAGTTTCAACTGAAACTTCTGAGAAAATGTTTTACCACATATATCACAGTGATATGGCTTCATATTTGTATGAGAATATTTATGAACAGTCAATTCGTAATTCCGAGAATATAATTTACCACAGATATCACAGCGGAATGGTTTTTCCCCAGTGTGAATACGTATGTGACGAGTTAAGTCAGAATTTTTTGAAAATGTTTTACCACAAACATCGCAGTGAAATGGTTTTTCCCCTGTGTGAATACATAAGTGACGAATTAAGTCGGATTTCTTTGAAAATGTTTTACCACAGACATTACAGTGATATGATTTGTCACCTGTGTGAAAACATTTGTGACCGGTCAATCCGTAATTTCGAGAAAATGATTTACCACAGATGTCACAGCGAAAAGGTTTTTCACCTGTGTGAATACGTATGTGTCGAGTTAAGTCAGAATTCTTTGAAAATGTTTTACCACAGACAGCACAGTGATGTGGTCTCTCACCTGTGTGAAAACATTTGTGAGCAGTCAGTTCATAATTCCGAGAAAATGATTTGCCACAGTTATTACAGTGGTATGGTTTCTCACCTGTGTGAGTGCGTATGTGACGAGTTAAATCAGAATTCGTAGTAAATGTTTTACCACACACATCACAGTGATATGGTTTCTCACCTGTGTGTGTACGTATGTGAAGTTTCAATTGAAACTTCTGAGAAAATGTTTTACCACATATATCACAGCAGTATGGTTTCTCACCTGTGTGAGTATATTTGTGACCAGTCAATTCATAATTCCGAGAAAATGATTTACCACAGATATGACAGCAGAATGGTTTTTCACCTGTGTGAATGCGTATGTGACGAGTTAAATCAGAATTCTTGTAAAATGTTTTTCCACAGACATCACAGTTAAATGTTTTCTTACTTGTCTGTGTACATTTGTGAACAGTCAAGTCGTCATCACTAGAGAAAATTTTACCACAGATATCACAATGGCATAGTTTCTCATCTGTGTGAGTACATTTGTGTGAAAGCAAAGAATCATATGTGAAATTTTCATCACAAACTTCACAATGGTAAACATTTGAATTTGTATTAAGTGAATTGTGTTCACTGGTTTCCGTAATATTCATGGATGTATTTGTTTTGATGTCACAGTCATATGATTTCATCTGTACATCGTTCTCATTTGGGTGAGGGAAATCCTTATTCTCATAAACCTGATTCTTACACAGTCTCTCCTCCATAATGTCATATGTTCCTCACAAAATGCAAATTTAATTTCTTCTTTATATATGTCCTTCTTTAATTCATAGTTTTATAAGGTAAAGTGAGACTGTGATTAAGATGTTATTATGACACAGATTATTTTTTGTGACAATGTACATAGTAATTTGAAATTTTTTTTCAGCTGTCACTTACATATAAACATTTTTCATACACTTTTCAGGTAAATACCATACTTGTTGATTTTAATTTTTGAATTAAATGTTATCGTCTCAAATATGATTGTATTCAATCAATCCAATTTTCAAAATATATCCAGATATCTTATGCATTAAGGTTGGTAATGTTTTCTATTAAATTTCTTGAGTTCAACCACAAAAAAATCAAGACAAGACATATATTTCCAATTAACTTTAAAACATTTCGGAGAAGTTAGATAATCTCTGTCACATGTTAACTTCACGAAGTCATTCTTCAGTCTTTCATATTCTTCATTAGTCAGTTGATGTGTCTTGTGTCAGAAATTGTCACATCAGTATTATCAGATAACCTGAAATACAGAGATGGTATCATAAGAGACAATTAAATGTCAACAAAAAGGGTGATAGAGAGAAGATATTTAACCAAAAATAATGGTTTCAAATCTACCAAAAATGTGATGCACCCACAAACATTTAAAAAACAAAATGAAGAACAAAGAGTAAACAACTGGAAAATGAAACCAATGCATGGGCAACACCTCAGAGAAAGGTAAGATCAACACTTAGAGATGGCTAAGAAAAAGTGATCGAAAAGGATGCACTAATTACATCAAGTCCCGAATAGATAAGAGTAGCAAATTGTCCCTTTGTAGGAGGTGTGGCAGCAGAAACAAAACAATCTCACATATTGTGAGTGAGTGTAGCAAGCTGGCCCAAAAGCACTACAAAAGGTGGCACAATAACATGGCTAAGTTCATCCACTGGAAGTCATGTGAGAGGTACAGCCTGAACGGAGCACGGAAATGGTACAAACATGAACCAAGAGTCACCGAGAACAAGGAACATAAGATACTGTGGGATTATACAAACCAATGTGACTCCCTGATCAAGGATTGGAGAACAAATATTGTAGATAAAAGAAAAAGGGAAACCAAGATCATAGATATTGCAATACCTGGAAATTCACGCATAAGTGATAAATAAGTAGAAAGATTGAAAAGTACAGACTACTAAAAGATGAAATTGCAAGAATGTGGATTATGAGGAGAGTGTCTGTCATTTCAGAGCATTAACAACCAAGTTCGAGAAATATGTCAAAGAAATCAGAATTGACACGAGAGCAGAGCAAGCCCCCAAAACTGCTCTGTTGGGGATAGCTAGGATTTTGAGATTGGTATTTGGATGTTGAATGTCTCCCACAATAATTAACAACCAAATATCAAAGCCTATAATGTGTGGAAAAAGACCCTGTGAAACCTCTGACAGCAGGCTGCTGCCCACTCTCACAGAATCTGCCAGAACAAAGAAGTAAACCAATAATAACAAGAGCACTCAGAGAGCGCAAACCTCCGCCAAGGAAACACCAATGTCCTCTCAACGATTAGCCAAAGACGATTTTTAAAATGAGAATATCTGAAATAAATTCGACTGCTCTCACAAATGAGAATACTAAAATTGAACCCAATTGCTCTCAAAAATTAAGTAAAAAAACAGGAAAAATAATCCAGAATCCTTGGAAC
>NC_068987.1:24293849-24294930 GCF_001194135.2 Octopus bimaculoides | reverse complement strand
TATATATATATATATATGTAGGTGTGTGTGTTTGCGTTTGTCCCCCCAACATCACTTGACAACCGATGCTGGCGTGTTTATGTCCCCGTAACTTAGCGGTTTGGTAAAAGAGAATGATAGAATAAGTACTAGGCTTACAAAGAATAAGTCCTGGGATCGATTTGCTTGACTAAAGGCGGTGCTCTAGCATGGCGGCAGTCAAATGACTGAAACAAGTAAAAGAGTAAAGAGTATGGTGGGAAATTGATTTCCCTACCATGTCTTATAATAATAATGATGAGAAAGTCATAAACATTAAGAAAACTTCTGTATTATGTATATTCATGTCTCAAGGTTAGGTAATTTAGGCTCTGACGTTAGGCAAAATGAGACATGAATATACATAATATAGAAATGAAGATTTTGTAATAGAAATTCTTAATTTTTATGACTTTCTCATCATTATGAGACATGGTAGGAAATCAATTTTCCACTATGTCTAATATTTAAAAAAAATATTTTATAGTGAAGTACAAAAGTAAGTCTGAAAAGGTAAAGTCGACCTCAGAACGTAGCGACGGGCGAAATACTGCTAAGCACTTAGTCCAGCTCGCCGCCTAACGATAATGATCTTTTTTACTATTGATACAAGGTCCGAAATTGTTGGGGAGGGTACTAGTGGATTCGGCATTACTGATTCCTGTCCCTCCCCCGACTTTGGATGATCATAACTTTCAGAAAAATGGATACTTTTTAATGCAATTTTCTTTGAATATGTGTTATATCATGTAGATTCCGTATATACAAAACTTTTGGGGGAAAGTGTTTTAGGAGGGGTGGGGTGGGGAATTTCGGAAAATTCACCGGCATCCACTTCAATTCGTCTTAACTTTCAAGAAAATAAATATTTTTTAATGAAATTTTCTACAAATATACCTCGGACTATGTAGATTCCGAGAACATAGGAATTTGGGTGGAAAATAATTGGGGGTTACTTTTGAGGCCCGTTCTCCACTCGAGGGTGTTTCGGAACAAGTTGTTTATATTTGTTTCAGTTTCTCCGTTCATGCATTCGTAGATTTCTAGCCCCCCCCCCACAAAT
>NC_068987.1:24272536-24293444 GCF_001194135.2 Octopus bimaculoides | reverse complement strand
TGACCCCAAAAAGATGAAAGATAAAGTCGACCTCGGAGGAATTTGAACTTAGAACGTAGCAACGGGCGAAATACCGCTACGAGTCTGCCAGCTCGCCGCCTAACGATAATAGTAATGATTTCTTTATTTCCCACAAAGGGTTTACAGTTATTATTATTAATAATAATAACCTTTTCTACTATAGGTACAAGGCCTGAAATTTTGTGGAAGGGAACTAGTCGATTACATCGACCACAGTGTTTCACTGGTACTTAATTTATCGACCGCGAAAGGATGAAATAATAATAAAAGTGATATGGCCTCTTAATACCCAAATTAGCTATTGGTGGCATACCAGGAGTTGAGAACCCGGCAATCATCGTAAATGGTTAAAAGGAATAGTATGACCTTGGGATATTCTTTCTGAAATATCTGAGGATACACAATTAGAATGGTAAAAACATGCATTTTTCAATACCATGTCTTTAAAGACTAAGAGCGCACTGCCAGGGTCAGTAGCTTTTGAGCACGCATCAAAAGATTCCTATGGCGATATACGATACATCAAGTGGGGAGCCTGAAAGTTGTCTGAAAATCTATTAGTCAGAAAAAGAAAACGTATATTATTATTATTGATAAAATACAATATTAACACATAATAGCGAAAATATCTATTGGTTTCGCACCAGATGTTAAGAACCAACCCCAACAATTATCAGGAATGGTTAAAAGGAATAGTTGTATACACACATATGTAATTTCGTTATTATGAGGCTATAATATTGTTTTATTAAAATATATTTGTTGTAAACATTAATATTTGTGTGAGTGGATGCGACGTTATTGTGATTTAAAACAGAATATATATTTTTCTTTCCGCAAAGGAAGCGATACGGGTGGGTATATGAAATGGCGCGTCTATCCTTCAATCAATTCAACGATTGCTTTGGATCATTATCTCCGAGACGCGACACTTTCAGTTTGAAAGTGATATGCTTTCAATAATCGCATGAAAACTATTTTGTCCAAAGTTTCCTTGTTTAGCACTTGGTCACTTCTATTCTGACAGCCTTTCGTTCGTCTTTTTTTTCAGGTATACTGTATCCAACTAAGACTATTTAATAAAATGCGTTTTACCTTTTCTAATGAGGATGCGATTTGATTATTATTTCTAGCAGGTCAAGTGATAATGTGGGAATAAAGGCATGAGCTTAGAATTAAAATTACGAAGTGGCGAAAAAAGAAACAAAATCATCTTTACTTTAAACAAAAACATTTTACTTTCGTAATTGACATATTTTCTTCACTTTCTTTTATCTTACTATAGAATATATAACAAACACATGTATTAGCGGGACATGTTTTCAATATTATACAAATAATACTTACGTATTATAGATCCAAGGAAGAACATGTAATATATACACAAGTGGTGAGAAACTATGAGGGACAATGATAGCTTCAAAAGCAAATATTAATTTCCATTTCTAGGTGTACAAAATAATAAAAAAAATGCCGTATCTATTTCATACACAGTTCGTTATCAACCTACTATATCCTATTCTATCGCTTAAATGGCAGCTGTTATATGAGCCTGTCAAAATAACATAGATTTGCGTCAAACAATAGCAGGAAGTGAAGGGAAAAAGGGAAATTGTCAGGGGAAGTAATTATATTGTCAACTTTAGCAAAAACTCGAGTCAGTGACATAAATTATTCTGCTGCGATATTAATTTATTCACTACAATTAATACATATTTCATCTCTCCTCGACACGCAGTTAAAAATTATTTTGGTGTGCTGAAAAAATATAAGTAAAATCAAATGCGAAATAGAAAATATGAACTTACAACAGAACCAAGAGAGTAAAATAAACAAAAAAAAAAAAAAAAAAAAAAAAACATTCGCACAACTCATAATGTTCACGCTTGCTGAACACAATATCACTTGTGTTCGTACAGTTCAACGCGAATCATATCTGGTACAACACCATTATCTAAGTATATAGTATCATACAAACTGCGTACATCCATCACTTCAAAGTCGGCAGTACTCATACAAGTATGCGTCGTGTATACATATAATTTTATATCATCAGCATCGTCAATGCTTAATGTCCACTTGTGCATTCATGCATGGGTCAGACGGGATTTGCGGAGGTAGATAACACTTAGTAGTTTCCAAGTAAGGTAATTTTTCCTGATGATCAGAGCTAGAAGATTTGGTAACAAAAGACGCCGCTTGCATGATGGCAACGTTCAATTACAACTATCACATGAAATCAAAGAAAGGAGACTATAATGCATGCATACATACATACAGACAGACATATAGGCGGGGGTAAAATTTGATAACTGGAGCGAAATGAGTTATTTTTGATTTCATGTTATTTCCTCCCTCCCACTTTGAAATTCATTTGTAAGCATTGCAGCATCTTTGGAAATAAAAAAAAAATTGATCGTTACAGGTGTTGTTGAAGTTGAGAGAGTTTAAAATATAGTCAGGTGGCAGAGACCACCTTTCATGATATTTTTCCTCAACTTCGACACGATGGTAATTGAGGTTGAGGTTGCTAATAAGATATCTGTAACAATCAATATTCTTTTCTCTGTTGGATTCTAAGTCAATTTTTCCCACACTAATGTCTAATTTGATCATTTTCAAAAAATGGTATCTAAAATGGTGCAAAATGAGTCATGATTAATTTCAGTTTCTTCTCTTTAATTGCACGGTGCATAACTACATCAAAACGAGAGTCACTCCAACAGATCATGAAAAAGTTATAGAAAATATTTATGTTCAGATTTTAGATTTAGTTGAGTTTTGTTGATTTCATATTGTGCCATTTTCCATGATTCTCTGTCAATTTGACCCCAATATTAATAGTTTTGTTGCATTTCTCCTCTGTCTGATGTCTAAGGATGGATGTTGATGTGTCTGAGCCTTTTATCAAATGTAATTCTGGAGAACTGAAGAGACAAATTTACCTTGTCTTGTCTTGCTCATTTTGCCCCAGCTAAATTTGTCTTTCATATGCTTAAAAGAACAGATCATTTTCTGAAATAGTGTTCAGATTATGTTAAGAATGGGTGCTGAAAGCTTCCTGGCTTTGGGTAAAAGAAAATACAGGAGGATCAGTTAATTATGATTTTATTCAACATATTCCTGTCTCAGATTCACACACTTATTGCAGTGATGCTTCATATTTTCTAAGTTTTGTAAAAGAACTCGGAAGTTTGGGCCTCTAACCAGGGTTTTTGCAATACCTTTAAAGCCAGGAACTTTTCAGCACCCCGACACCTCCTTATATAGAGGTTTTAATGCATTTAGAAGTCATTTGCTTAGCTGATATAGTTACTGTGAGGTAGTGAACATATGTAAAAAAAATTTTTTTTCTGAAAGTCAAAAATGCAGTAAATCTTACTAATTATGCCCCCCCCTCTCTATATATATGAGGAATAGATAGGCAGCTGACAATTGATGAAGGATCCTTTCTCTGTGTTTACTTGTCCTGTTTTCCATTTTTTCCTCTTGTATGTATATATATATACACACAAACACTATATATATATTATTTACTATTTATTATAGAACTAAACACAGGTGTTATTCAAATTCTTTTACTTCTGACACATGTTTCGAAAATATCACTGGTATTATTCCAAAGGAATAAAATGGAGCAAAACAATGTAATCTTCTCTTCAGGAAAATGAAGAAATGAAACTCATCAATAAGACATTTTAACAGAAAATAATGGATATGTATAGTGATTAACTGAATGCTAATAAGTTTGTTTCGAAAAAATGTTAGAGGATATAACATCGAAGGTAGCGTATAGAGAGAGGAGGGGTGAAGGAAAGAAAAAATAAATAAATGAGAAGTATATAATTATATGTAAATTAAATAAAACCATATAAACTTGGAAAAAGATATATCTGTTGAATGTGAAATGTAAGAAGAAAATTAATGTTTGAATTATATATAATGATAGATATCACTTATATGATCTAAAGGTGTGTTTCAGCCAATGTTTACATCGGTATGCACGCTCTGTAATGATGTTTACAAGGAGATTTTTATATATATATACTTCAGCCAAGTTTCCTTATAACCTGCCAACAAAATAGTTACAGCATATGGAGTTATTTAATATTAACGCATCTCTGAAGGATATACCCATTCCACCAAAGAATGCTTTCCTTAAACAACTCGTTAATAAGATAAATTCCTTTACCAACTGTATCAGATGGTTCGCTTTTTTCTTTGACAAGGACACTCAACAACACACTAATGATATAACATCTGAATTTAACAAATTATTTAAATCTAAAAATAGTCCTCCACCTAACCCAAGATTGAAACAGTTTGAGGATCTTTGGTCCATTGTGAGAAATGTAAAATTTCACCAATCACCGTTAAGAAATAAACATTTGAGGTATCTTCACAATATCACAAAGGAAATTAATACCATGGAGAGTATGCTGGTTCAGTTGGATAAAACGGGAAACCTGTACAAACGTAACAAGGACTATTATTTGGAATTGCTTAAAAAGGAAATTTAAAAAAAAACTATAGAATTACCGATAAAAGTGTACTCAAGAAAGCCAACATTGAGGCTATGAAAATTATAGAGTAGTATAACTTACAAATGAAGACGGAACCACTTGATCCTAAGCAACCTCAGTTTATTTTGAAAGATCATAAACAAAATTTTTTTGATAACCCATCCTTAAGACTTATCTGCCCTTCTAGCTCTGACATTGGTGTACTTAGTAAAAATATATTAGATAAATATGTTCCTACATTAATTAAAAAATTAAAACTTACTTTATGGTCCAATTCATTCCAAGTCGTCAACTGATTTAGTTCTATTACTAATAAGGAGGGCATTAAGTTTATCCAGTTTGATATTTCTAGTTTTTATTCATCCATCAACCCAATAGTACTTAAGGTACTTTGGCTTGCTCATAACAAAGCTGATCTCACCAGGGAAGAAATTAATGTTGTGTTAACAGCCAGAAAATCTATCATAAAATTTGACAATAAGTTGTGGGTCTGTAAAGACACACCAAATGGTTTTGATGTTACAATGGGAAGTTCTTATTCAGCACAAATAGCTGATTTAGTCTGCATATATATACTTTTTGAAATGGCAGAACAGTTCCCAAACATAAATGGAGGTCTATATCGTGATGCATTTAACTCTATTTATTTATATATATTATACAAAATATTTCACGTAAACCCGGAGTTTCTACCTTTAAAAACAAGGAGTTACAACCTTTATACTTGTGTGATTTTTTGCTACCCAGGTAACTATTTATCTATTCTTTCCATGTTAATTGTTAACAAAGGAAAAATACACACATCTAGTTTTATATATATATAATAGGTGCAGGCATGGTTGTGATAAGATGCTTGCTTACCTTACTATGGTGTGGATGTGTTTTTCTTGTCGGTAAGTATTTTGCTGTGCTGTTATTGTTGCTTCGTGTTATTGGATTACCTATTGGACTTCTTGAAGATTTGTTGTTGAACTGTCTTGTTCCCCAGTAAAACCGGGGAATAATTTTATAATTTGTCATTGTTGAACTGTGTTTGTTGGCCATTGTGGCTTTGTTTGACTTATATTTTTTCCGTGACTGCATATAGTCTTTCTAGACTAATTTTTGTGTCCCTCCCCCGAACGGGGGTGGGATTTGGACTGTATTTTTGAGCTGCTGTCTTCTTTGGAGAGGAAACAAAATTTTTTTGATAGGTTTCCCAGTTTTGTGGGAAACCAATACTTATATTTATTTTTTGTTTAATTAATTTCAACAGAATAATGTCTGTTGAGATTATTCACGAAAAATGCCTGTCCCTGATTTGGAGGGACATAGTGTACGTCACCAGGGGACGGGCATACGGCACTGTGGAGGTCCATTTCTCAGGGGAAGAGGTGGCCCGCAGGCATTCCGTGTGTCCCCTAAAAACCAAGGAGGTGGTGCTTCTGCTGACCTACATGGGATGTAGGACGTCCTGGGTCAAGATTGCAGAAGTGCCACCCGAAGTGGACCCTGTTGAGATAGTAGTCACCCTGTTGTATAACAGGGCGGACAAAATTAAAATTCTAGAGGTAACATGCTCTGTCCCTCAAGATTGGCTTGGGCGGATCATTACTGTCATAATAAAGGGGACATAGGAGGACCTTCAGGTTCTGCCCGAGAGGGTGCTCGTGGGCAAGAATGTGGCCCTTAGGGTACAGGTCGAGGGCAGAAAGCCCACCTGTTACGCCTGTGGTAAAAAGGACCACAATCAGGCTGACTGTACTGAGAAGAAACCACCGCAGACACCAGGCTCCTCAGAAAACAAAAAAATCACCACCCTTGCAAATTCACCTACCCCTACAAAAACAAGAAGTCCCACTCCCTCTGTTACAGTGCCAACCCCAAAACAAATTGAAAAAAACCCAGCCCCTGCATACACAAACCCCTACATTATTAAAACCACCACCCGCTTAAAATGATTTTGTTTATAAGCTTTGTTATTTAGGTAATCCTTCCCATAAACAACAATAATAAAAAATCCCACTATTGAAAGGAAGTAGCTCAGTATATTGACATCTCCCATCTTAAGAAACAAGATATATAAAATGATTTAAAAACACTTCTTGTGTGTCATCGCATGTGAATTTGGTGTCATCTTAGGCAAGCTGATATAATGGTGCTGAAAAATTAGAAATAAATTTTGCAAAATACATGACCATTCTCAAATATCTATGTATGCTTGGCTTATTTTCTGATTGATGCATTTTAATAACTGCTTGCGCTCATTCTGGATTAGAATTAATATGATAAGAAATGCATGATCAGGATAGCAGACTTCATCTTTACCAACTTCTGCTTTGTCAGGGTATAGTTTAGGTCTTGCTTGAATAACATGGTTAAGGACTTGTTTCAATCACTCATGTTTTATGTCATAGTTATTCATATATGCATATATGAAGATTACAGTGGCATGAAACTAAAGTAGTAAGACAAGTACTGTTTCAGTTTTAAAACTTTATATGTATATTTTCATTTATGTATCATACTTAACAAAAATACATAATTGAAAGGCAAATATACAACAATACTTGTCTAAAGATAAACACATCATATTCATAAAAGATGATATCTGCAGAATACTGCAATAAGCTTGTCCTTCTTCAATATATGTACATAAAATATAATTTAAGGATGTATGTTTTAATCTATTACTTCTATTACATATAACATTTTTATTCAGCAGGGCAGTTATTCACAGCATTAACAAATATTTATTCAGTTTCTTTATATATTAGCAGTGATACATTTTGTCTAAGCATGTGGCTGACTCTGAGTATGCTAATGACAATGCCCAACGAAACAGAAATGCATCTAGCATTCTTACTAGCTGCTGCTAGTCTGATTTTTGCCTCCTTCCAATATATATATTGTGTTTTTAAAGACAGTAAATCCATAAGAAATATTACCTTCAAATACTGTAGTAAATTTGTGATTCAACAATTTACATAAAGCATGTTACATAGATGGTTGTTTTAATCTAATACTACTACTGTTGCATGTAATAGAGATATGTATGTGTGGATCTGCAGGATAAAGAAGTTTGCCTCATAATCACATAGTTTTGGGTTCAATCCCACTATGAGGCACTTTGGTCGAGTGTCTTTTACTTCAGCCCTAAGCTAACCAAAGCCTTGTGAGTGGATCTAGTGGACAGAAACTGAAAGAAACTCATTGTGTGCATGTCTCCTTCTCTTGATATCATGTGATAATTGTGGATAAGTGCCACTGTCATGGAAGCATAACATAAGTAACCAAACCAAAACTAATATTCCTTAATACAGAAATACAAATTTATATTTACACCACTCAAGATTTGACTGAGTCACCTACTTAGTGCTCAATTATTAAATGGATAACACATCCTCACTTTATATATATTTCTGCATTGTTACGCCTTTTCTATTTATTTTTACTCCTAACAATATTGTAACATGTGTCATATTAAATGTTTTGTGCTCTATGGATGTTCAGTTCTTCCACTAACTCAACAGCATTATCTAGAAGTAATATAATTCATTTGCATTTGATTTTTACAAAGTTACAACTGTTTATCTTGGTTCAAAGACACTCACTTACATTCCATGTGGAAATCTTCTGATCATTTATTTCAAACTAATGTCCATAAATGTACATAAATAAATTCAAATATGTTGGATGAATCATAGAAAAGTTTTACCTCAAATATCAGTGATTTCTTCTTGATTTAACATAACATGGTCTAGGTAATTAATCATTTCCAGAAAATATACTGTAAAATTGGTTGTATATTTCTCTCACATATGAATATGTTTATGTCGAGATAAAGTACCACTGTTAGAGAATGTTTTGCCACAGATATGGCAGTGATATGGTTTTTCACCTGTGTGGATACGTTTGTGACTTAATATATTTCTATTTGTAGAAAATGTTTGACCACAGATATCACAGTGATATGGTTTCTCTCCAATGTGAACATATTGATGGGTTGCTAAACTACCACTCCGAGTGAAAGTTTTACCACATATATCACAGTAGAATGGTTTCTCTCCTGTGTGAATACGTTTGTGCCGAGACACACTACTATTGTTAGAGAATGCTTTACTACAGACATCACACTCATATGGTTTCTCACCTGTATGAATACGTTTGTGTTTAGATAAAATAGCATTCTGAGAGAATCTTTTACCACAGATATCACAGTGGTATGGTTTCTCACCTGTGTGGATAAGTTTGTGTTGATATAAATTACCTTTCTGAGAGAATGTTTTACCACAAATATTACAATGGTATGGTTTCTCTCCTGTGTGGATATGCTTGTGTTGAGATAAATTACCACTTTGAGAGAATGTTTTACCACAGATATCACAGTGATATGGTTTCTCTCCTGTGTGAATACGTTTGTGGGAAGATAAGTCACGACTTAGAGAAAATGTGTTGCCACAAACATCACATTTATATGGGTTATCACCAGTGTGATTACGTTTGTGAGAATATAGGTTACTGTTTCTAGAGAATGTTTTACCACAAATATTACACTGATAGGGTTTCTCTCCTGTGTGAATATGTTTGTGGGAAGACAAACTACCACTTTGGGAAAATGTTTTACCACAAATATTGCAAAGGTATGGTTTCTCTCCAGTATGGATACGTTTGTGGGTAGATAGGACATTACTCTGAGAGAATGCTTTACCACAAATATTACAGGGATATGGTTTCTCTCCTGTATGAACACGTTTATGGGAAGACAATATACCACTATCAGAGAATGTCTTACCACAAATATCACAGTGGTGTAGTTTCTCTCCAGTATGAATAAGTTTGTGTCGAGACAAATTGCTACTTCTAGAAAATCTTTCGCCACAGATATCACAATGATATGGTCTCTCTCCTGTGTGAATATGTTTGTGGCGTGTTAACAAACTGTTTCTAGTAAATCTTTTATCGCAGACTTCACAGTGGTACAATTTGGAGACTGAGTGGCTTAATTTATGTTGAATTAAATTCTTTCTAGTTATGTATAACTTGCCACATATATCACAAGGATGTGATTTTTCTTCCATATTTTCCTGTGTCTGTGAGGATACTACTTTCTTATTCATAACTTTGTTTTAATCTATACATTCTTTTTGTGCTGGTTGTATTTAAAGCATGGTGGTTTTTATTAAGAAACTGCAAGTGGATTTATTTTGTAATTAATAATCAGTAACTATAGGATTGTGAAATTTGCTTCAATTAAGAAGAAAGTACAGCTACGAAAGTACATACAGCTAAAATTTCATGGTCAATCTTCCAAGTTTAATTGTTATACATTTGTGTAAGAATTTTTGCAAACAATGTGACACACATTCAACCAAACACTGCAAATACAGCTAGCATCAGTTTTCATATGTTGATAAATATGTTGATCATCTTTAGTGTAAGATTTTTATCTCAATATCAGCAGATAACCTGAAATTAAAAAGAACACAAGACATAAGAGACAGCAAAATTATGATTACTGGAGAGAAAATATTTGACCACATATACTGAAAGTTAGAATGGCAAGGAAGAGTCAGAAAATGTTTACAGAGAAAAGACATTCTGGTATAGAGTTCTGGTGAATCTGGGTAAGGACTATAGTCATGAATCTTAGAATGAAGACAGTCTTGAAAACTGATTCCTCTTTTACACTGAAACATTCCACCCTGTATTGAAATTCACTTACATTAGTTATTTCCCCTAGATAAATCCTCATTTTTATACACACACACACATGCATGCATGTATGTGTCATGGCAAAATGGTATAAGAGACTTTGTTACACCCAGCATTAAGAGGGGTGCAAGCCAAAGGAGAAAAGCAGCTGCAAATATACCACCTGCACTTACCCATAATCCTCATACTTGCAACAGCTGCAAGCTTCTTTGCAAATCATTGACAAGACTCAAATGTTACATTCAACATAATCATAACTGACAAAGAAAGTGTAGGTAGTCAGATCCTTATACGTCAAAACTGACAGGAGAGTCCATCATATATATATATATATATATATATATATATATATATATCATCATCATCATCACCATACAATTAATCTCCCACACTAATAATTATGTAGCTGCCACTAATTTCTTTTCTAAACAATCATGTAACTTCCATCCGTCTACTGACCACTACCCACACCTCTGTTTCTTCCTTCATGCTCTTACACTCTTCACTCACACTCATTCTTCTGACAGTTTCTTTCTTGTGTGAATACGTTTGTGGCATGTTAACAAACTGTTTCTAGTAAATCTTTTATCACAGACTTCACAGTGGTACAATTTGGAGACTGAGTGGCTTAATTTATGTTGAATTAAATTCTTTCTAGTTATGTATAACTTGCCACATTTATCACAAGGATGTGATTTTTCTTCCATATTTTCCTGTGTTTGTGAGGATACTACTTTCTTATGCCTCAGATAAATGGAAATGACAGAGTAGTGAGGAGTCTTAACCTTATGGGGTACAAGGCAACCTCACTGGTACTGTTGACACAATAAAATATACTGAGTACACGATAGTAGATAGCAAACAAGCACAAACACAGGACTAAAAAACTCTTAATCTAACCAAGTTAAATAAATTCAATTTTCAACAAAATATAAAAAAAACAACCACCATGTTTACAGAACAACAGTCACTTTGAATGTTAAATCAATCACAACAAAGTCTTCCATATAGCACATGTAGTCCAGGTTAAGCTGTACACTTCTCACAGAAATCTTAGTTAACATCTGTTGCTCTTTGAATATATATGGGTAGACATAATCATCACAAAGGTCACACAGCAACCAAACTTCATTCTTCCTGCCTTTGTATCTGCTCCAGAATCTCTTACAGATGGAGCACTCAGCATCCTCATCTTTCAAATAATTTACACTATCATGGCCATTATCACTATTGTAACACTCTGCACTACATGTTTTCTGCCATTTTGTAACAAGTGACCCTCCTTCTTTCCACTCTTAGACTTCCAATGCTTTTTTGGTGCATGTTTTGCTGCATACTCTTCTGCCTCAATCTTAAACCACTTGACAACCTCATAAATGTTAGGGCTTCCATAGGAAGTTTGGACACACTGCCTCTTCTCGTTAGAGTCAGTGACTCTAATTCTGGTTTCAGCTGATTTTTCAGGGGCAATGGCTTAAATTGTTTGCTTCATATAATAGCTTTTTCAAGCAATTAAATGATGATTCAGTGAAACTTGAAGAAAGCCTGTGCTCTGGCTCTTGAAGGATGCCAACTTGTCATTAACAGCAGCTCAATCTACAGGCCAGAGGCCTACTCCATGGAAGTCTCCAATGAGATTGTCATTTGAGAGAGCATATTTTCCATGAAACACATTATCATAACAAGATGAATGACTTATTTTTACTTCCGTTTTGCCTCCTGGAATAACGATGTAATCACCTTACCACCCTTTGATTCTGTGTAAATATCACTAATTACATGAAACAATGCTGCTGAAACACGTTCAGATACTGGCACAAATGTGTAGGTTGTGGAAGACTTAAGTCTTCTTTTCTTCTATTTATAGAAACGTATGCGCTATATCTTAAGTGGTCCATTATACCTCATTTTTGAATTACCTTGAATTTCAGAATTTCCAATGATATTTCACTACACTCTCTGAGTGGTTGGCGTTAGGAAGGGCATCCAGCTGTAGAAACTGCCAAATTTAGATTGGAGCCTGGTGTTGCCATCCGGTTTCACCAGTCCTCAGTCAAGTCGTCCAACCCATGCTAGCATGGAAAGCGGACGTTAAACGATGATGATGATGATTTCCTTTATCCGACATAACATAGGATACTCCGAACATACTTATGGTACAAGAAATTCAAATTTGCAATACTTCTTGCAGTGCCGCGAAGTTTTACTTGACAATGAAAAGTTGGTTGGTCTAGTGACTGAGGAACTTGAAAAGGAGTCAACAGGAAGATACATTTATATTAATAGCAGGAGGGATGATACAATCCATAATAGCTGCTACATCATACTTTCTGGTTTGGAGTTGACAAAAAATGATGGAAATCTGGCAAATGACTCATTATGTCCCACTTATCCATTATACCCTACTCTCCACTGGTATTTTTTTTCCCGTAGCTAATGCAAATATTAAACAAAGACAAATTTGATATTATGGAATGTAGTAATCAATTGATTGCACTTTTGAATTTCTCGTTGACATGCAAATGTCTGATGTATGATTATAAAACAAAGAGAAAACAGAATTAAAAGAAATGAAAACAAATCCTTAAATAAAAACAACTAAATTTTAAAAGCAAAAAATTAGAGAATGAAGTAAACATGAGGAGATAAAACATAAAACAACAGGGAGCAGGAATGATGTAACTGACGTAGAAATGTAAATATAAAAGAAGTTTAGTATAAAAGAACTGTAAATTATATATAAATATTACTTACAAAGCAATGTAGTTATAAGATGACAGAAAGATGTACTGAAACGGCAAAACTTGAAATTAATAGACAGAACTACTTTTTACAAGATATCTCTATTGTCTTTGTTTGGTTAATGAACAATCTCTTAAGTTAATCACAGCAGTTAATTAGTTATTACTAACAAAGTATAAATATATGTAAACAAAAAATAAAATATCTATACAATTTATAAATACAGAGAAGACTGAAGTTGACATATCGAAAGCGTCAGTACTTGTGTGGTAAAACCCTACCTCTAACTAATAGAGAGTTCTATATAGTAGATATTCAGAACTTGTATCAGAGAAAGTGTGTAGAAGAGCGTCGGTAAAAGTAAATGCAGTAAAATTGAAAGGATCTGTTTAAAGTTAGAGCATTGCGTTGTATATTTATTTATTTATTTATTTTATTATTTTTTTGCTCCTTCGAAATTCATGTGAGAAACTTGGAATCGCGACCGAATAAATTATTACATAGAAAGAAAACTCTGTAGCACTGTTATTTAGCCCCAGGAAACATCCTCTCATTCACTCTCAAATCTCACTATTTCAGGGCATCTCTAGTTACTTCGTCTTCATGTTTTGCCCAATAAATTTATAGACGATCTTCAACATAGTTGTTGTTTAGAGCAATAATTCTACTGCGTTCCAACAGGTTTAAAATCAAAAGTCTTCCATATAGCACAACTATAAAATCAAAACTAATTCCTGTCAAGATCGTTCCCTTTTTTTTTTCAGTGATATGTGTCCTGTTATAAATAACCTAAGATTGTGACAAAGAAGAATTGGCTACTATTTCGAGCATGATAAGTAACCACAGATTTCTCTAGTTTGCAAGAAATGTATTTTATTTTAATTCTATTTAACTCAGCCCTCTTTTCTAGTATTTTTTAAATTAATTAATTTTATTTTTTACTTATGTGGGGAAGTCTTGAAGGTGGCGCGTAAAAGCGAAAGAGAGAGAGAGAGAGAGAGAGAGAGAGAGAGAGCGATTGGATCAAGGAAGTTATCTTTTGAAGTTCACGTGAAGCAGAGGAATTGATGTGTATGTATTTGAGAGAGAGAGGAAGAGAGAAACAACAAGCAGAAACAAAAATAATACCCCCCTCTCTCTCTCCCTTACACGCACATGAACATGTATGCGTACAAAAAACATGTATGCAATAGGTGTACGTACGTATGTATTTTTGCGTGTGTGTGTGACTGAAGCCATTCACACTTACATACATACATGCGTAACAACCCCCCCTCTCTCTTTCTCTATCAATCACTCACTAAAAATGTAAATACACACGCACATGAACATGTATGCGTACAAAAAACATGTATGCAATAGGTGTATGAACGTATGTGTGTGTGTGTGCATGTCACTGAAGCCATTCACATATACATAAATTCATACATACATAACCTCTTTCTCTCTCTTTTTTCTGTCAACTACTCTCTACAAAAGTGAATAAATTTCAGTTATCTCTCTCTCTTCCATCACACACACACACTCCAGCACCACTGCTCTCTCTGTCTCTTCAAACACACTAACAAAACAACTTCACATATACGCCACACTTTCTGTTTCGTACATCCCATCAAACACACACATCAATTCCTCGGCTTTACGCAGACTTCGAAAGATAACTTCCCTGATTCAATCGCTCTTTCTCTCTCTGTCTGTCAGTCTCTCTCTTTCGCTTTTGCGCCGACTTCAAAATACCCCGCCCCTACATAAGTAAAAAATAAAAATTCTTTATGGCAAGCGACAATCTTGTTCATAAACGTAAACAAATACACGTGGTCTACATTTGGCATTTTTGAACTTAAGTCTATTGCATCAGACGTAGAAATAAACAGCATCAAGGGTGCACACAGATTAATTCCGTCCTCAATATACACTATCTGAAAATTGAATGAAAATAGCTGGTAGATTGACTCTCCTATCTTTAGTTCCTAGACGAACAATCTGCCAATCAACTGTCCTTTATGAAAACACTGGATCAGGGCTGACTTGGGATTAAACAAGAGGAATAAAAAAAGGACAAAGTGGAAAATTTAATTTGTTTTAATATAGATGGTAAAGACGAGAGAATACTTGATAAATGTTAGGACACTAAAAACACAATCACCACAATTTGTAAAGAACTCTCCAGTGATTGGAAGTCCATTCTTCGAACGTTATCAGTGACTTCCGGTATGTCTACCTTCACTCGCCATTATATTTATAAATATTGTAGATATAGTATTCTTTCTATTAACTTATTTAGACTGTACTAGTAATCACAAATTAACATAAAAAATTGATTATTTAATAACCAGAAGAAGAAATTTAAGATGTCTTGTAAGAAGTAGTTGAAAGTTCTGCTGAATTTACCAATGTCCTCATCGCTACTTCAGTACATCACTCATTTCATTATGTAAGTATCATCTATAGATTTAATATATTTCTACATTTATATAATACATTAATATATTTCTGCATTTATATAAAACCTCTCCTATTTACATTTCTATTTCATCTACACCATGTCTGTTCCCTACAAATCCCGTTTTCTTTTACCTCTTCATGCTCTTTGATGTTCATTGAAATACCAAAGTTAATCTAATTTTCAGGGACTCTATTTTTATTCTAGCTCTTTCAAACTCTTCCCCTTCTATTATTTTTTCATCCACTCTTGTTCCATGTTTTTATCTCGTGTTCCACTCCAACGACATAGTTTGTTATTGTTCTCACTTTTCTGTAGGAGATGTGCGGGGCACAATGAGTAATACTGCATTTTACAAACGACCTTCTCTGAATGCATTAAAAACTATAACATCTTCAGAACACTTTCAGAAAACTCTTTGAGCATACAAAAGAGAGATTAAGTGGGGCAAAATGAGTATGACAATGTAAAATAAATTTGCCTTTTTACTTTTCCTGAATTACATTTGAAAAAACACTCGCACATCAACATCTATCCTTAGACATCAGAAAAATCGATAGTGAATTAAAGTTTTCGTTGAGCTGGGTTTGTATTAAAGTCACTTTAAGCTTTAAAGTTCCGTCTACCAGTATTTGGGTCATTAGAAATTTCAGCTTCTTAAAAAACATCTTCTACCAGCATAAAAAAACTTTGCTAGTGTTTCTGTCGAAAGGTTCTCCTTGTGAGCCTTGGTCAAGCAGTTTTTCCCACAGTCCATTATTCTTTAAAACGGTTTTTTTTTCTCAGCTGTGTCTAGATACATCTATTTTCTGAATTTCCTGTGTTCCACATGGCCAAACTAACCTAGATGAAAGCAAGAGTGTATTGACTGTCTTCCTCCTCTTTCTTCGAAATCACACGAACAAAACGTCCATTGTCAATTCATTCAGAGTGGTAGATACTGTTGACTCGTCTTTGAAGTTTCTCATATGGGACATTAGTTGTAGTTGCAGCATGATAGGTTGATACACCTTTAGGTATCATGTCACAAGCTTTCTCTATAGTTTCTTCATGATCTGCTGGAGTGCCTCTCTTCCTGATATGTTTATGCACTATGCTTATTAAACAGAAGTAGTTGTTAAAATTAGTCATTATCTATTTTGCCTCACTTTAGACATAACTTTTTTGAAAATTGAAAATGAACAAATCAGACATTCATCATCATCATCCTCGTTTAACGTCGGCTTTCCATGCTAGCATGGGTTGGACGATTTGACTGAGGACTGGTGAAACCAGATGGCTACACCAGGCTCCAATCTGATTTGGCAGAGTTTCTACAGCTGGATGCCCTTCCTAACGCCAACCACTCTGAGAGTGTAGTGGGTGCTTTTACGTGCCACCCGCACAAGAGCCAGTCCAGGGGCACTGGCAACGATTTTGCTTGAAAGTCCATTACACATGCCATGGGCACAAGTGCCAGAAAGGTGATGCCAGGCACAGGTACCATCCCGATTTTGCTTTCGCTTGCTCCAATAAGTCTTCGCAAGCTGAATTTCATGTCCAATGAAGGAGACGACGTTGGCATGGGTGCCAGTCGTCGAATTTAGTTCGGTTTCAATTTCGCTTGCCTCAACAGGTCTTCGCAAGCAAAGTTTAGTGTCCAAAGAAGGAAAGGTATGCATAAGTGGGCTGGCAGAGGCCTTGGATTTAGGTCTCACTTGGCTTGCCGGGTCTTCTCACGCACAGCATATTTCCAAAGGTCTTGGTCAGAAGTCATCGCCTCGGTGAGGCCCAATGTTCGCAGGTCTTGCCTCACCACCTTAGCCCAGGTCTACCTGGGCCTACCTCTTCCACGGGTTCCCGCAACTGTTAGGGTGTGGCACTTTTTCACGCAGCTATCCTCGTCCATTCTCGCCACATGTCCATACCAGCGCAATCGTCTCTCTTGCACACCACAGCTGATGCTTCTTATGTTCAACTTTTCTTTCAAGATACTTACACTCTGTCGGGTATGCACACGCACATTACTCATTAGCGTGGGAAAAAATTGATTTGGCATCCAAAAGACAAATGAATGTTGATTGTTAAACGTCAAAAATTATCCAGATATTTTATTAGCAATTTTAATTACAATCAGGTCAAAGCTGAAGAAAAATTTCTTGAAAAAAATGCACCTGTCAGCTGACTATGTTTCAAGCTCTCTCAACTTCAATAACAACTATGCTGACCAATTTTTACTTCTGAAGATGATGCAACAGTGCAAAATGATGCTGCAATGCAATAGGTTCAAACAGGTAAGGAGAAAAGAAGTCAGAATTTACTCATTTTGCCTCACTTACCTAATCACCTTTCCCATCTTTTCATAAACATACATCATATACATATATATAAGGTACACACAAAGCGTATTTGGTTTAATGCCTGATATATTGTACACATGTTCTATTAGATTGGCAGGCATCAATTATCTGAACATAAAACCCAGTTCCATGAAGAAATTCGCTGGTCCCATTCATAGGCATTATTTGGCAAAAATATAAGACGAAAGACAGCCTTCGTATACACTAGTTCAAAAGAATACCGTTGAAGGAGAAGGAAGAGGGGATAAGTGCATGAAAGGAGTGTGATGGGAGGAAGAAAAGAAGGCCTTTTGGACCACACATGACATAAAACAAACTGTTGCTAACAATATTAACAAACTTGCATGTGTGGCAGCTCCTAATGAATATTCAATTTGAAGAATAGTTATAATAATGATAACATTTATAATAGTTACGAAAAGTTACAAGAATAAAAATTGTTACAAAGAATGGAACAAGATCAATAAATATTTGGATAGAGGGTTCAGTTAATTACTTCTTCAACTCCCTTTGTTGACTATGTCATCAGGCTGGTATTCATCAGCATCAGTGGTTCTTTTCCCTAGCATGAACCCAAACTGCATCTCATCTAAACTGACTCTCTCCCTAATTAGTTGGGCTATGATCTCTCCGTGACTTTCATTACCTGTTCCAACAACTTGATACCTCTGTAATTATTTGTATCTAAAGCATCACCTTTACCTTTGTAGCAGTTGACTATGGTGCTGCTACACTAGTCATCGGGTATGACTCCTTCGTGTATCACCTGTTTAACTATACGGGAGACTAGGCTATAGCCGACACTGCCAGATATTTTGAGCATCTCTGCAGCGATTCCTGATAGACCAGGGGCTTTCCCTGTCTTCATACTCTTAATTGCTTTATCTACCATGGTACTGTCAACTCGGATAGCTGGTCGCTCTGTTGGGTCGACATTCGGCAGACTGTCTTTCTCCCATTCATTCTCTTTATTGAGCAACTTTTCATAGTGGCGTCTCCAAACCTCTCTCTGCAGCCTTGTTTATTGCAAGTGAACCATCATCCATGTGGACACATTTCTCTCCTACGATATCACGGTTCTCTCTCTCACACACTGTCTTGCAACACGAAATACCTCAATTCTTTTGGCAGTCTGATGCAATTCCCTGCTACCACCATTCTTCCAGTCCTTCCAAGCTTGTTTCTTTTGTCTAATAGCCTTGTCAACAACATTGTTCCATCACCATGTTATTTTGGGTCGAGAGGGGACTTTGCACCATCCACAGATCTGGTCAGTGGCCCTTAGCAGGTTGTCCCGTAGAAACCTCCAGTTGTCTTACCCAAGGTTTTTCGTTTCGTTATTATTTTTTTCAAATTCTGTGTCATTTGAATACAGCACGGGAAAAACCGACTCAAAAAATGCCTTTAAGGCAGGCTATAGCGCTGGGACCATTGAGCCAATTTAAACCAAACTCAGTAAACGAATGCATTTTCACCCAACGAGTCTTATGCCATGGTTCATTTCATTAAACTGCACTTTGTTTGAGCACAATTTGACAAACTCACATTCAAACAAAATGCCTTTGTTGAGGTAGCTCCTGATTTGTTTTTCTCAGAATTCTTACCCCATTCCTTCTCCGATGCATAAACAATTAATCTCCATCATGGTGTGCACACACATTCTGACCCCACATGACCTCAAAATAGCCACTGCCAATAACAGTAATCATCTGGCATTGAGGCTTTCCATTGCAATAAATGGAAGCGATTTCTGCGTAGCATGAAATAGTTAAAGCAATAACAGCCTCTGCACTGCACAAGCTACTGGTAAATACTTACTACTTTCTTCATCCATTTCACTAGCAGTAGTAACTGGCGTTGCACGGGTGTTAATAAATTACCATGAAACTGTGGAAACATGAGGCCTTACACTTGAGAAAAGACAGTTTGGGGCGTGACATTGTTAAAGCTGTAACCTTGGTAACCTCTTGAATCAAATCAATACCCAAGCTGCCTTTCAAAAAGTTATATTTTTCTGCTGTTTACTTGTACAAGTGCTATCGCGTCAAGCCAGGCCAAACTGCTGAAGCACCAGACCGATTCGATTGAAATTTCAGATATGCATTAGGTATGTTCCGAGGCATGTTTTAGTCATAACAACTGCTTTGATCAATGTTCGGTTTTTGCAAAACCTTGGTTGTAAACAAATTGATGAAGCATGTTGTCAAGGCAACCATCCTTTCTGGATGTGGAAAAGGTGAGGATGTATTCATTCCCAGGATTCCCCTTACTCCCTTGGGAGCAGACATACCTTTCACCTTCAGAAGACTGCAATTTCCCCTCCGGCTCAGCTTCGCCATGTCTGTCAACAAGTCCCAGGGTCAGACTCTTTCTCTGGCTGAATTTCTCTTGGAAGAGCCTTGCTTTTCCCACGGCCAGCTGTATGTTGCATGCTCCAGAGTCGACAGTAGAGACAGTCTGTTCGCATTAACACATGGGGGAAGACAAGAAACATTGTCTAGAATGAACTACTACATATTTGCCAAGGCTGATGTGGGTACGTTATCGCCATGCATGCATATAATGGGGTACGCTCAATTACTTTTACTATTTTTCCCATATCAGAAAGGGGCACCTGCCTCTTGACATTCTGTGAGTTTATGGAAGGCGGTTCGTGTGGTGCTCCTACGATGGCAAAGGGGTGGTGATTCGTTGCAGTTGCACGATAATAATGCGAAGAAACAATGTTGTCAAACAGCTGCTACAAACGGACCAGCGGAAAGGCAGGTTAGGTATCACATATTTGAGGACATTTCTCCTGCTTTCTATAAGGTCGATTACTTCAAGTATGTTTATTCATAATAATAATGTGACCAATTCAACGGAAAGGATACCAATTTACAAAATGCATGGCAGCTATGTGTTGCATGAATCTCTTGAGGGCTACATTCCAACTGTTGACCATTAACCTCCTTCAACTGGGAGCAATCTATCGCTCAAACGGTCCCCCTCTTAGGAAACGCTGAAATTGTTTATGTGTGCTTCATTCACAAGTGTATGGTTCTAATCTGTGTTGGGCTGACGATGATGATACATTGTCCCAAAACTGATCAAAGGGGAAAAGGATCCCATCACCTTTAAATGGAGTCTGGACAAATTTCTTCAAG